>NC_057811.1:455315605-455615605 GCF_018294505.1 Triticum aestivum | reverse complement strand
TTTTCGTGTGTTGTTTGCTTATTTTGATGACTCTATGGCTAGTAAAATAGTTTATAAACCATAGAGAAGTTGGAATAGAGTAGGTTTAACACCAATATAAATAAAGAATGAGTTCATTACAGTACCTTGAAGTGGTGTTTTCTTTTCTTTCGCTAACGGAGCTCACGAGATTTTCTGTTAAGTTTTGTGTTGTGAAGTTTTCAAGTTTTGGGTAAAGATTCGATGGACTATGGAATAAGGAGTGGAAAGAGCCTAAGCTTGGGGATGACCAAGGCACCTCAAGGTAATATTCAAGGACAACAAAGAGCCTAAGCTTGGGGATGCCCCGGATGGCATCCCCTCTTTCATCTTCGTTCATCGGTAACTTTACTTGGAGCTATATTTTTATTCACCACATGATATGTGTTTTGCTTGGAGCGTCATTTTATTTTCTTTAGCTTTGCTTGATGTTTGAATAAAATACTAAGATCTAAAATTCTTAAATGAGAGAGAGTCTTCACAAAGCTACATAATTATTTAACTACTCATTGATCTTCACTCATATCTTTTTAGAGTAGTTTGTCATTTACTCGTGTGCTTCACTTATATCCTATGAGTAAATGGTTGAAAGATTTGAATGTCATAAATCTGAAATTATATATGTTTCATATGCTTATCCCATGGGGAGTAATGACTTCACATATAAGAAGTAGAGGTGGTAAATTTATTGAAGGTTAGCAAACTTTGTATTGGTCACTTGAACAATTCATGAAAGAATATTGAAGGAAGAGAGATTTCACATATAAATATACTATCTTGGACATCTTCTATGATTGTGAGCCCCATTAAATATTTTCAAACCTAAGAAAATTAGTTGAAGTTGGACAAGGAAGACAACTTAATGAGTTATGCTTGGGTATATTTGTATAAGTTATATTGTTATGGATCCTCTAACATGTGGTGCTTGCTATTTAGAATCCTTTGCTAGCCAAAATATCTGTACTAAGCGGGAATACTGCTTGTGCATCCAAATTCCTTGAACCAAGTTTCTTCGATGAGTGTCCACCATATCTACCTATATGTGGTATTTACCTGCCGTTCCAAGTAAATTTGCATGTGCCAAACTCTAAACCTTCAAATAATAATCTGTTTTATATGCCCGAATCGCTCATGTAGCGGCTAGGGGCTGTCAGTATCTTCCATGCTAGGTGGGTTATTCTCACGATGAGTGGACTCCGCTCACCATTCACGAGAAAATGGCTGGTAATTGGGATGCCCAGTCCTATGATCAAAAGATCAAAAACAAAATCACAAATAATTTAAACAAAACTCCCCCAGGAATGTTGATAGTTGGATGGCACCCGTTGTTTCGGACAAGCCGTGGAGTGTGAATGTTGGTGGAGGGGGAGTAAAAACTTTACCTTTCTGCGTGGGAACCGCCTATAATGTATGTAGTATGGAAGATATTGGGAACTCTTGGTCGTTATGTTGACAATGAAAGCATACCTCTCAAAATTATTTTCATCTCTGTTTTAGCTTCGAGCTCTAGCACCTCTATAAATCCCTGCTTCCCTCTGCGAAGGGCCTATCTTTTACTTTTATGCAACAGTCAGTAGTATTCCTTCTCATTCCAACCTACTCTTTAGTTGGGAAGCATCATGTGATGGAAAGATCTAAGCATATATGGCCATTCAAATATATTTGAGCATGAATTATTACTGTTGACATTACCCTTGAGGTAAAAGGTTGGGAGGCGAAACATTAAGCCCCTATCTTTCTCTGTGTTCGATGAATATCATTTGTTCTGAAAATATGCTTTGAGTCGTAGCAATCATGGAAGACTAAATGATAGTTGAGTATGTGAAGTTTGCTGAATCAAAGCTCTGAGACTCTTACTGAAAATAAGATGAATTGTAATTGTTTAATGACTAATAACACGGTTTGTTAGTTTTCAAGAAAGTTTATGATCTATACTTTAACATGTGAATAGTTTGTTACTTGATCATGAAAAGTTCTATGAGTTGAGCTACTGTTATGACATATGATGATGCTAGAAAAGGTGATCGAAATTATCATTGATCAAACTTATGCACCTGCTAGCATTCACACTTCATAAATTCTTTCTTTTATCATTTACCTACTCGAGGACGAGCAGGAATTAAGCTTGGGGATGTTGATACGTCTCCAACGTATCTATAATTTCTGAAGTATTCATGCTATTATATTATCCATCTTGGATGTTTAATGGGCTTTACTATGCACTTTTATATTATTTTGGGACTAACTTATTAACCCAGAGCCGAGTGCCAGTTTCTGTTTTTCTCCTTGTTTCAGTGTTTCGCAGAAAAGGAATATCAAACGGAGTCCTAACGGAATGAAACCTTCGGGAGAGTTATTTTTGGAACGGAAGCAATCCAGGGGACTTGGAGTGGACGTAAGGGAAGAAACGAGGAAGGCACGAGGCAGGGGGGCGCGCCTGTTGGGAATCGTAGCATAATTTAAATTTTTCCTACGCTCACCAAGATGCATCTATGGAGTCTACTAGCAACGAGGGGAAGGGAGTGCATCTACATACCCTTGTAGATCGCGAGCGGAAGCGTTCCAATGAACGTGGATGACGGAGTCGTACTCGCCGTGATCCAAATCACCGATGACCGAGTGCCGAACGGACGGCACCTCCGCGTTCAACACACGTACGGTGCAGCGACGTCTCCTCCTTCTTGATACAGCAAGGGGGAAGGAGAGGTTGATGGAGATCCAGCAGCACGACGGCGTGGTGGTGGATGTAGCGGGTCTCCGCAGGGCTACGCCGAGCTTCTGCGAGAGAGAGAGAGGTGTTGCAGGGGAGGAGGGAGGCGCCCAAGGCTGTTGTGTGCTGCCCTCCCTCCCCCCTTTATATAGGCCCTCTGGGGGGGGCGCCGGCCCCAAGAGATGAGATCTCAAGGGGGGCGGCGGCCACAAGGGGGGAAGGGGTTGCCTTGCCCCCCAAGGCAAGGGGGAACTCCCCCTAGGGTTCCCAACCCTAGGCGCATGGGGGGAGGCCCAAGGGGGGCGCCCCAGCCCACTAGGGGCTGGTTCCCTTCCACTTTCAGCCCACGGGGCCCTCCGGGATAGGTGGCCCCACCCGGTGGACCCCCGGGACCCTTCCGGTGGTCCCGGTACAATACCGGTAACCCCCGAAACTTTCCCGGTGGCCGAAACTGGACTTCCTATATATAATTCTTCACCTCCGGACCATTCCGGAACCTCTCGTGATGTCCGGGATCTCATCCGGGACTCCGAACAACTTTCGGGTTTCCGCATACATATATCTCTACAACCCTAGCGTTACCGGACCTTAAGTGTGTAGACCCTACGGGTTCGGGAGACATGCAGACATGACCGAGACGCCTCTCCGGTCAATAACCAACAGCGGGATCTGGATACCCATGTTGGCTCCCACATGTTCCACGATGATCTCATCGGATGAACCACGGTGTCGAGGATTCAATCAATCCCGTATGCAATTCCCTTTGTCAATCGGTATGTTACTTGCCCGAGATTCGATCGTCGGTATCCCAATACCTTGTTCAATCTCGTTACCGGCAAGTCTCTTTACTCGTACCGCAATGCATGATCCCGTGACTAACGCCTTAGTCACATTGAGCTCATTATGATGATGCATTACCGAGTGGGCCCAGAGATACCTCTCCGTCACACGGAGTGACAAATCCCAGTCTCGATCCGTGCCAACCCAACAGACACTTTCGGAGATACCCGTAGTGCACCTTTATAGTCACCCAGTTACGTTGTGACGTTTGGCACACCCAAAGCACTCCTACGGTATCCGGGAGTTGCACGATCTCATGGTCTAAGGAAAAGATACTTGACATTGGAAAAGCTCTAGCAAACGAAACTACACGATCTTTTATGCTATGCTTAGGATTGGGTCTTGTCCATCACATCATTCTCCTAATGATGTGATCCCGTTATCAATGACATCCAATGTCCATAGTCAGGAAACCATGACTATCTGTTGATCAACGAGCTAGTCAACTAGAGGCTTACTAGGGACACGTTGTGGTCTATGTATTCACACATGTATTACGATTTCCGGACAATACAATTATAGCATGAACAATAGACAATTACCATGAACAAAGAAATATAATAATAACCATTTATTATTGCCTCTAGGGCATATTTCCAACAGTCTCCCACTTGCACTAGAGTCAATAATCTAGTTACATTTTGATGAATCGAACACCCATTGCGTCCTGGTGTTGATCATGTTTTGCTCTAGGGAGAGGTTTAGTCAACGGATCTGCTACATTCAGGTCCGTATGTACTTTACAAATATCTATGTCTCCATTTTGAACACTTTCACGAATGGAGTTGAAGCAACGCTTGATATGCCTGGTCTTCCTGTGAAACCTGGGCTCCTTCGCAAGGGCAATAGCTCCAGTGTTGTCACAGAAGAGAGTCATCGGGCCCGACGCATTGGGAATCACCCCTAGGTCGGTAATGAACTCCTTCATCCAGACTGCTTCCTGTGCTGCCTCCGAGGCTGCCATGTACTCCGCTTCACATGTAGATCCCGCCACGACGCTTTGCTTG
The DNA here is from genome assembly GCF_018294505.1 of Triticum aestivum. NCBI lineage: Eukaryota > Viridiplantae > Streptophyta > Magnoliopsida > Poales > Poaceae > Triticum > Triticum aestivum. Next base: position 455,611,030 of record NC_057811.1, on the reverse strand, counting down.
CAACTGCACCAGCTTACTGCTCCTCCATTCAAAATATACACGTATCCGGTTTGAGACTTTGAGTCATCCAGATCTGTGTCGAAGCTAGCGTCGATGTAACCCTTTACGACGAGCTCTTCGTCACCTCCATAAACGAGAAACACATCCTTAGTCCTTTTCAGGTACTTCAGGATATTCTTGACCGCTGTCCAGTGTTCCATGCTGGGATTACTTTGGTACCTTCCTACCAAACTTACGGCAAGGTTTACATCAGGTCCGGTACACAGCATGGCATACATAATAGACCCTATGGCCGAGGCATAGGGGATGACACTCATCTTTTCTATATCTTCTGCCGTGGTCGGGCATTGAGCCGTGCTCAATTGCACACCTTGCAATACAGGCAAGAACCCCTTCTTGGACTAATCCATACTGAACTTCTTCAATATCTTGTCAAGGTATGTACTCTGTGAAAGACCAATGAGGCGTCTTGATCTATCTCTATAGATCTTGATGCCTAATATATAAGCAGCTTCTCCAAGGTCCTTCATTGAAAAACACTTATTCAAATAGGCCTTTATACTTTCCAAGAATTCTATATCATTTCCCATCAATAGTATGTCATCCACATATAATATGAGAAATGCTACGGAGCTCCCACTCACTTTCTTGTAAACACAGGCTTCTCCATAAGCCTGTGTAAACCCAAACGCTTTGATCATCTCATCAAAGCGAATGTTCCAACTCCGAGATGCTTGCACCAGCCCATAGATTGAGCGCTGGAGCTTGCATACTTTGTTAGCATTCTTAGGATCGACAAAACCTTCCGGCTGCATCATATACAACTCTTCCTTAAGGAAGCCGTTAAGGAATGCCGTTTTGACGTCCATCTGCCATATCTCATAATCATAGTATGCGGCAATTGCTAACATGATTCGGACGGACTTCAGCTTCGCTACGGGTGAGAAAGTCTCATCGTAGTCAACCCCTTGAACTTGTCGGTAACCCTTAGCGACAAGTCGAGCTTTGTAGATGGTCACATTACCATCCGCGTCCGTCTTCTTCTTAAAGATCCATTTGTTTTCTATGGCTCGCCGCTCATCGGGCAAGTCAGTCAAAGTCCATACTTTGTTTTCATACATGGATTCTATCTCGGATTTCATGGCTTCTAGCCATTTGTCGGAATCCGGGCCCGCCATCGCTTCTTCATAGTTCGAAGGTTCACCGTTGTCTAACAACATGATTTCCAGGACAGGGTTGCCGTACCACTCTGGTGTGGAACGTGTCCTTGTGGACCTACGAAGTTCAGTAACTTAATCTGAAGCTTCATGATCATCATCATTAACTTCCTCCCACTCAATTCTTTCGAGAGAAACTCCTTCTCTAGAAAGGACCCGTTCTTGGCAACGAAGATCTTGCCTTCGGATCTGAGGTAGAAGGTATACCCAATAGTTTCCTTAGGGTATCCTATGAAGACGCATTTTTCCGATTTGGGTTCGAGCTTTTCAGGTTGAAGTTTCTTGACATAAGCATCGCATCCCCAAACTTTTAGAAACGATAGCTTAGGTTTCTTCCCAAACCATAATTCATACGGTGTCGTCTCAACGGATTTCGACGGAGCCCTATTTAAAGTGAATGCGGCAGTCTCTAAAGCATAGCCCCAAAATGAGAGCGGTAAATCGGTAAGAGACATCATAGATCGCACCATATCCAATAGAGTGCGATTACGACGTTCGGACACACCATTTCTCTGAGGTGTTCCAGGCGGCGTGAGTTGTGAAACTATTCCACATTTCCTTAAGTGTGCACCAAACTCGTGACTTAAATATTCTCCACCACGATCTGATCGTAGGAATTTTATTCTCCTGTCACGTTGATTCTCAACCTCACTCTGAAATTCCTTTGAACTTTTCAAAGGTTTCAGACTTGTGTTTCATTAGGTAGACATACCCATATCTACTTAAATCATCAGTGAGAGTGAGAACATAACGATATCCTCCGCGAGCCTCAACACTCATTGGACCACACACATCGGTATGTATGATTTCCAATAAGTTGGTTGCTCGCTCCATTGTTCCGGAGAACGGAGTCTTGGTCATCTTACCCATGAGGCATGGTTCGCACGTGTCAAATGATTCGTAATCAAGAGACTCCAAAAGTCCATCTGCATGGAGCTTCTTCATGCGCTTGACACCAATGTGACCAAGGCGGCAGTGCCACAAGTATGTGGGACTATCGTTATCAACTTTACATCTTTTGGTATTCACACTATGAATATGTGTAACATCACGTTCGAGATTCATCAAAAATAAACCATTGACCAGCGGGGCATGACCATAAAACATATCTCTCAAATAAATAGAACAACCATTATTCTCAGATTTAAATGAGTAGCCATCTCGAATTAAACGAGATCCAGATACAATGTTCATGCTCAAAGCTGGCACTAAATAACAATTATTGAGGTTTAAAACTAATCCCGTGGGTAGATGCAGAGGTAGCGTGCCGACGGCGATCACATCGACCTTGGAACCATTCCCGACGCGCATCGTCACCTCGTCCTTTGCCAGTCTCCGTTTATTCCGTAGTTCCTGCTTTGAGTTACAAATATGAGCAACCGCACCGGTATCAAATACCCAGGAGCTACTACGAGTACTGGTAAGGTACACATCAATTACTTGTATATCACATATACCTTGGGTGTTGCCGGCCTTCTTCTTGTCCGCTAAATATTTGGGGCAGTTCCGCTTCCAGTGACCACTTCCCTTGCAATAAAAGCACTCAGTCTCGGGCTTGGGTCCATTCTTTGACTTCTTCCCGGTAACTGGCTTACCGGGCGCGGCAACTCCCTTGCCGTCCTTCTTGAAGTTCTTCTTACCCTTGCCCTTCTTGAACTTAGTGGTTTTATTCACCATCAACACTTGATGTTCTTTTCTGATCTCTACCTCAGCTGATTTCAGCATTGAATATACCTCGGGAATGGTCTTTTCCATCCCCTGCATATTGTAGTTCATCACAAAGCTCTTGTAGCTTGGTGGAAGCGACTGGAGGATTCTGTCAATGACCGCGTCATCCGGGAGATTAACTCCCAGCTGAGACAAGCGGTTGTGCAACCCAGACATTCTGAGTATGTGCTCACTAACAGAACTGTTCTCCTCCATTTTACAGCTGAAGAACTTGTCGGAGACATCATATCTCTCGACCCGGGCATGAGCTTGAAAAACCAGTTTCAGCTCCTCGAACATCTCATATGCTCCATGTTTCTCAAAACGCTTTTGGAGACCCGGTTCTAAGCTGTAAAGCATGCCGCACTGAACGAGGGAGTAATCATCAGCACGTGATTGCCAAGCGTTCATAACGTCTTGGTTCTCTGGGATTGGTGCTTCACCTAGCGGTGCTTCTAAGACATAATCTTTCTTGGCTACTATGAGGATGATCCTCAGGTTCCGGACCCAGTCCGTATAGTTGCTGCCATCATCTTTCAGCTTGGTTTTCTCTAGGAACGCGTTGAAATTGAGGACAACGTTGGCCATTTGATCTACAATACATAGTGTAAAGATTTTAGACTAAGTTCATGATAATTAAGTTCATATAATCAAATTATTTAATGAACTCCCACTCAGATAGACATCCCTCTAGTCATCTAAGTGAAACATGATCCGAGTTCAACTAGGCCGTGTCCGATCATCACGTGAGACGGACTAGTCAAGATCGGTGAACATCTCCATGTTGATCGTATCTTCTATACGACTCATGCTCGACCTTTCGGTCCTCCGTGTTCCGAGGCCATGTCTGTACATGCTAGGCTCGTCAAGTCAACCTAAGTGTATTGCGTGTGTTCCGAGGCCATGTCTGTACATGCTAGGCTCGTCAACACCCGTTGTATTCGAACGTTAGAATCTATCACACCCGATCATCACGTGGTGCTTCGAAACAACGAACCTTCGCAACGGTGCACAGTTAGGGTGAACACTTTCTTGAAATTATTATAAGGGATCATCTTACTTACTACCGTCGTTCTAAGCAAATAAGATGCAAAAACATGATAAACATCACATGCAATCAAATAGTGACATGATATGGCCAATATCATCATGCTCCTTTGATCTCCATCTTCGGGGCACCATGATCATCTTCGTCACCGGCATGACACCATGATCTCCATCATTGTGTCTTCATGAAGTCGTCACGCCAACGATTACTTCTACTTCTATGGCTAACCCGTTTAGCAACAAAGTAAAGTAATTTACATGGCGTTATTCAATGACACGCAGGTCATGCAAAATAATAAAGACAACTCCTATGGCTCCTGCCGGTTGTCATACTCATCGACATGCAAGTCGTGATTCCTATTACAAGAATATGATCAATCTCATACATCACATATATCATTCATCACATCTTCTGGCCATATCACATCACATAGCACTTGCTGCAAAAACAAGTTAGACGTCCTCTAATTGTTGTTGCAAGTTTTTACGTGGTTTGTAGGTTTCTAGCAAGAACGTTTTCTTACCTACGTATGACCACAACGTGATTTGCCAATTTCTATTTACCCTTCATAAGGACCCTTTTCATCGAATCCGTTCCGACTAAAGTAGGAGAGACAGACACCCGCTAGCCACCTTATGCAACTAGTGCATGTCAGTCGGTGGAACCTGTCTCACGTAAGCGTACGTGTAAGGTCGGTCCGGGCCGCTTCATCCTACAATGCCGCCGAAACAAGAAACGACTAGTAGCGGCAAGAAGAATTGGCAACATCAACGCCCACAACTTCTTTGTGTTCTACTCGTGCATAGTAACTACGCATAGGCCTGGCTCATGATGCCACTGTTGGAATCGTAGCATAATTTAAAATTTTCCTACGCTCACCAAGATGCATCTATGGAGTCTACTAGCAACGAGGGGAAAGGAGTGCATCTACATACCCTTGTAGATCGCGAGCGGAAGCGTTCCAATGAACGTGGATGACGGAGTCGTACTCGCCGTGATCCAAATCACCGATGACCGAGTGCCGAACGGACGGCACCTCCGCGTTCAACACACGTACGGTGCAGCGACGTCTCCTCCTTCTTGATACAGCAAGGGGGAAGGAGAGGTTGATGGAGATCCAGCAGCACGACGGCGTGGTGGTGGATGTAGCGGGTCTCGTGCAGGGCTTCGCCGAGCTTCTACGATAGAGAGAGAGGTGTTGCAGGGGAGGAGGGAGGCGCCCAAGGCTGTTGTGTGCTGCCCTCCCTCCCCCCCTTTATATAGGCCCCTGGGGGGTGCGCCAGCCCCAAGAGATGGGATCTCAAGGGGGGGCGGCGGCCACAAGGGGGGAAGGGGTTGCCTTGCCCCCCAAGGCAAGGGGGAACTCCCCCCTAGGGTTCCCAACCCTAGGCGCATGGGGGGAGGCCCAAGGGGGGCGCCCCAGCCCACTAGGGGCTGGTTCCCTTCCACTTTCAGCCCACGGGGCCCTCCGGGACAGGTGGCCCCACCCGGTGGACCCCCGGGACCCTTTCGGTGGTCCCGGTACAATACCGATAACCCCCGAAACTTTCCCGGTGGCCGAAACTGGACTTCCTATATATAATTCTTTACCTCCGGACCATTCCGGAACCTCTCGTGACGTCCGGGATCTGATCCGGGACTCCGAACAACTTTCGCGTTTCCGCATACATATATCTCTACAACCCTAGCGTCACCGGACCTTAAGTGTGTAGACCCTACGGGTTCGGGAGGCATGCAGACATGACCGAGACGCCTCTCCGGTCAATAACCAACAGCGGGATCTGGATACCCATGTTGGCTCCCACATGTTCCACGATGATCTCATCGGATGAACCACGGTGTCGAGGATTCAATCAATCCGTATGCAATTCCCTTTGTCAAACGGTATGTTACTTGCCCGAGATTCGATCGTCGGTATCCCAATACCTTGTTTAATCTCGTTACTGGCAAGTCTCTTTACTCGTACCGCAATGCATGATCCCGTGACTAACGCCTTAGTCACATTGAGCTCATTATGATGATGCATTACCGAGTGGGCCCAGAGATACCTCTCCGTCACACGGAGTGACAAATCCCAGTCTCGATCCGTGCCAACCCAACAGACACTTTCGGAGATACCCGTAGTGCACCTTTATAGTCACCCAGTTACGTTGTGACGTTTGGCACACCCAAAGCACTCCTACGGTATCCGGGAGTTGCACGATCTCATGGTCTAAGGAAAAGATACTTGACATTGGAAAAGCTCTAGCAAACGAAACTACACGATCTTTTATGCTATGCTTAGGATTGGGTCTTGTCCATCACATCATTCTCCTAATGATGTGATCCCGTTATCAATGACATCCAATGTCCATAGTCAGGAAACCATGACTATCTGTTGATCAACGAGCTAGTCAACTAGAGGCTTACTAGGGACACGTTGTGGTCTATGTATTCACACATGTATTACGATTTCCGGACAATACAATTATAGCATGAATAATAGACAATTACCATGAGCAAAGAAATATAATAATAACCATTTATTATTGCCTCTAGGGCATATTTCCAATAGCGCCCACCCCCCGGGCGCGCCCTCCACCCTCGTGGGCCCCTCATGGCTCCCCTTACCGACTTCTTTCGCCTATATACCTCCATATACCCTAAAACCATCGGGGAACAGGATAGATCGGGAGTTCCGCCGCCGCAAGCCTCTGTAGCCACCAAAAACCAATCGGGACCCTGTTTCGGCACCCTGCCGGAGGGGGGATCCCTCACCGGTGGCCATCTTCCTCATCCTGGCGCTCTCCATGATGAGGAGGGAGTAGTTCACCCTCGGGGCTGAGGGTATGTACCAGTAGCTATGTGTTTGATCTCTCTATCTCGTGTTCTTGATTCGGCACGATCTTGATGTATCGCGAGCTTTGCTACTATATTTGGATCTTATGATGTTTCTCCCCCTCTACTCTCTTGTAATGGATTGAGTTTTCCCTTTGAAGTTATCTTATCGGATTGAGTCTTTAAGGATTTGAGAACACTTGATGTATGTCTTGCCGTGCTTATCTGTGGTGACAATGGGATATCACGTGATCCACTTGATGTATGTTTTGGTGATCAACTTGCAGGTTCTGCCCATGAACCTATGCATAGGGGTTGGCACACGTTTTCGTCTTGACTCTCCGGTAGAAACTTTGGGGCACTCTTTGAAGTTCTTTGTGTTGGTTGAATAGATGAATCTGAGATTGTGTGATGCATATCGTATAATCATACCCACAGATACTTGAGGTGACATTGGAGTATCTAGGTGACATTAGGGTTTTGGTTGATTTGTGTCCTAAGGTGTTATTCTAGTACGAACTCTATGATAGATCGAACGGAAAGAATAGCTTCGTGTTATTTTACTAAGGACTCTTGAATAGGTCGATCAGAAAGAATAACTTTGAGGTGGTTTTGTACCCTACAATAATCTCTTCGTTTGTTCTCCGCTATTAGTGACTTTGGAGTGACTCTTTGTTGCATGTTGAGGGATAGTTATATGATCCAATTATGTTATTATTGTTGAGAGAACTTGCACTAGTGAAAGTATGAACCCTAGGCCTTGTTTCAACGCATTGCAATACCATTTGTGCTCACTTTTATCATTAGTTACCTTGCGTTTTTATATTTTCAGATTACAAAAACCTATATCTACCATCCATATTGCACTTGTATCACCATCTCTTCGCCGAACTAGTGCACCTATACAATTTACCATTGTATTGGGTGTGTTGGGGACACAAGAGACTCTTTGTTATTTGGTTGCAGGGTTGTTTGAGAGAGACCATCTTCATCCTACGCCTCCCACGGATTGATAAACCTTAGGTCATCCACTTGAGGGAAATTTGCTACTGTCCTACAAACATCTGCATTTGGAGGCCCAACAACATCTACAAGAAGAAGGTTGCGTAGTAGACATCATACATCAAGTGTTCTCAAATCCTTAAAGACTCAATCCGATAAGACAACTTCAAAGTGAAAACTCAATCCATTACAAGAGAGTAGACGGGGAGAAACACCATAAGATCCAACTATAATAGCAAAGCCCGCGATACATCAAGACCGTGCCAAATCAAGAACACGAGAGAGAGAGAGAGAGAGAGAGAGATCAAACACATAGCTACTGGTACATACCCTCAGCCCCGAGGGTGAACTACTCCCTCCTCATCATGGAGAGCGCTGGGATGATGAAAATGGCCACCGGTGAGGGATTCCCCCTCCGGCAGGGTGCCGGAACAGGGTCCCGATTGGTTTTTGGTGGCTGATACGTCTCCGTCGTATCTACTTTTCCAAACACTTTTTCCCTTGTTTTGGACTCTAACTTGCATGATTTGAATGGAACTAACCCGGACTGACACTGTTTTCAGCAGACTTTCCATGGTGTTATTTATGTGCAGAAACATAAGTTCTCGGAATGACCTGAAACTCCACGGAACATATTTTTGGAAAATATTAAAAATACTGGAAGAAGAATCCACGTCAGGGGGCCCACACCCTGTCCACGAGGGTGGGGGCGCGCCCCCTGCCTCGTGGGCCCCCTAACGCTCCACCGACCTCAACTCCAACTCCATATATTCACTTTCGGGGAGAAAAAAAATCAGAGAGAAGGATTCATCGCATTTTACGATACGGAGTCGCTGCCAAGCCCTAAAACCTCACGGGAGGGCTGATCTAGAGTCCGTTGGGGGCTCCGGAGAGGGGAATCCGTCGCCGTCGTCATCATCAACCATCCTCCATCACCAATTTCATGATGCTCACCGCCGTGCGTGAGTAATTCCATCGTAGGCTTGCTGGACGGTGATGGGTTGGATGAGATCTATCATGTAATCGAGTTAGTTTTGTTAGGGTTTGATCCCTAGTATCCACTATGTTCTGAGATTGATGTTGCTATGAGTTTGCTAAGCTTAATGCTTGTCACTAGGGCCCGAGTGCCATGATTTCAGATCCGAACCTATTATGTTTCCATGAAATGTGAGTTCTTGATCCTATCTTGCAAGTCTATAGTCACCTACTATGTGTTATGATCCGGCAACCCTGAAGTGACAATAATCGGGACCACTCCCGGTGATGACCGTAGTTTGAGGAGTTCATGTATTCTGTTGGAAATATGCCCTAGAGGCAATAATAAATGGTTATTATTATATTTCTTTGTTCATGGCAATTGTCTATTGTTCATGCTATAATTGTATTGTTCGGAAATCGTAATACATGTGTGAATACATAGACCACAACGTGTCCCTAGTAAGCCTCTATTGACTAGCTCGTTGATCAACAGATAGTCATGGTTTCCTGACTATGGACATTGGATGTCATTGATAACGGGATCACATCATTAGGAGAATGATGTGATGGACAAGACCCAATCCTAAGCATAGCATAAAAGATCGTGTAGTTTCGTTTGCTAGAGCTTTTCCAATGTCAAGTATCTTTTCCTTAGACCATGAGATCGTGCAACTCCCGGATACCGTAGGAGTGCTTTGGGTGTGCCAAACGTCACAACGTAACTGGGTGACTATAAAGGTGCACTACGGGTATGTCCGAAAGTGTCTGTTGGGTTGGCACGGATCGAGACTGGGATTTGTCACTCCGTGTGACGGAGAGGTATCTCTGGGCCCACTCGGTAATGCATCATCATAATGAGCTCTATGTGACTAAGGCGTTAGTCACGGGATCATGCATTGCGGTACGAGTAAAGAGACTTGCCGGAAACGAGATTGAACAAGGTATTGGGATACCGACGATCGAATCTCGGGCAAGTAACATACCGATTGACAAAGGGAATTGCATACGGGATTGATTGAATCCTCGACATCGTGGTTCATCCGATGAGATCATCATGGAACATGTGGGAGCCAACATGGGTATCCAGATCCCGCTGTTGGTTATTGACCGGAGAGGCGTCTCGGTCATGTCTGCATGTCTCCCGAACCCGTAGGGTCTACACACTTAAGGTTCGGTAACGCTAGGGTTGTAGAGATATGTGTATGCGGAAACCCGAAAGTTGTTCGGAGTCCCGGATGAGATCCCGGACGTCACGAAGAGTTCCGGAATGGTCCGGAGGTGAACAATTATATATAGGAAGTCAAGTTTCGGCCACCGGGAAAGTTTCGGGGGTTACCGGTATTGTACCGGGACCACCGGAAGGGTCCCGGGGGTCCACCGGGTGGGGCCACCTAACCCGGAGGGCCCCGTGGGCTGAAGTGGGAAGGTAACCAGCCCCTAGTGGGCTGGGCGCCCCCCCATGCGCCTAGGGTTGGAAACCCTAGGGTGGGGGGGCTTCCCACTTGCCTTGGGGGGCAAGGCACCCCCCTTGGCCGCCGCCCCCACCCTAGATGGGTTTGGCCGGCGCCCCCCTCCCAGGGGGCCTATATAATGGGGGGGAGGGAGGGCAGCAACATCTCAGCCTTGGGCGCCTCCCTCCTCCCCTGCTACACCTCTCTCTCTCTCGTAGAAGCTCGGCAAAGCCCTGCCGGCATCCCGCTACATCCACCACCACACCGTCGTGCTGCTGGATCTCCATCAACCTCTCCTTCCCCCTTGCTGGATCAAGAAGGAGGAGACGTCGCTGCACCGTACGTGTGTTGAACGCGGAGGTGCCGTCCGTTCGGCACTCGGTCATCGGTGATTTGGATCACGGCGAGTACGACTCCGTCATCCACGTTCATTGGAACGCTTCCGCTCGCGATCTACAAGGGTATGTAGATGCACTCCTTTCCCCTCGTTGCTAGTATACTCCATAGATGCATCTTGGTGAGCGTAGGAAATTTTTAAAATTATGCTACGATTACCAACAGTGGCATCATGAGCCTGGCCTATGCGTAGTTACTATGCACGAGTAGAACACAAAGCAGTTGTGGGCGTTGATGTTGCCAATTCTTCTTGCCGCTACTAGTCTTTTCTTGTTTCGGCAGTATTGTAGGATGAAGCGGCCCGGACCGACCTTACACGTACGCTTACGTGAGACAGGTTCCACCGACTGACATGCACTAGATGCATAAGGTGGCTAGCGGGTGTCTGTCTCTCCTACTTTAGTCGGAACGGATTCGATGAAAAGGGTCCTTATGAAGGGTAAATAGAAATTGGCAAATCACGTTGTGGTCATACGTAGGTAAGAAACGTTCTTGCTAGAAACCTACAAACCACGTAAAAACTTGCAACAACTATTAGAGGACGTCTAACTTGTTTTTGCAGCAAGTGCTATGTGATGTGATATGGCCAGAAGATGTGATGAATGATATATGTGATGTATGAGATTGATCATATTCTTGTAATAGGAATCACGACTTGCATGTCGATGAGTATGACAACCGGCAGGAGCCATAGGAGTTGTCTTTATTATTTTGTATGACCTGCGTGTCATTGAATAACGCCATGTAAATTACTTTACTTTGTTGCTAAACGCGTTAGCCATAGAAGTAGAAGTAATCGTTGGCGTGACGACTTCATGAAGACACAATGATGGAGATCATGGTGTCATGCCGGTGACGAAGATGATCATGGTGCCCCGAAGATGGAGATCAAAGGAGCATGATGATATTGGCCATATCATGTCACTATTTGATTGCATGTGATGTTTATCATGTTTTTGCATCTTATTTGCTTAGAACGACGGTAGTAAGTAAGATGATCCCTTATGATAATTTCAAGAAAGTGTTCACCCTAACTGTGCACCGTTGCGAAGGTTCGTTGTTTCGAAGCACCACGTGATGATCGGGTGTGATAGATTCTAACGTTCGCATACAACGGGTGTTGACGAGCCTAGCATGTACAGACATGGCCTCGGAACACACGCAATACACTTAGGTTGACTTGACGAGCCTAGCATGTACAGACATGGCCTCGGAACACGGAGGACCGAAAGGTCGAGCATGAGTCGTATAGAAGATACGATCAACATGGAGATGTTCACCGATCTTGACTAGTCCGTCTCACGTGATGATCGGACACGGCCTAGTTAACTCGGATCATGTTTCACTTAGATGACTAGAGGGATGTCTATCTGAGTGGGAGTTCATTGAGTAATTTGATTAGATGAACTTAATTATCATGAACTTAGTCTAAAATCTTTACACTATGTCTTGTAGATCAAATGGCCAACGTTGTCCTCAATTTCAACGCGTTCCTAGAGAAAACCAAGCTGAAAGATGATGGCAGCAACTATACGGACTGGGTCCGGAACCTGAGGATCATCCTCATAGTAGCCAAGAAAGATTATGTCTTAGAAGCACCGCTAGGTGATGCACCAATCCCAGAGAACCAAGACGTTATGAACGCTTGGCAGCAGCGTGCTGATGATTACTCCCTCGTTCAGTGCGGCATGCTTTACAGCTTAGAACCGGGTCTCCAAAAGCGTTTTGAGAAACATGGAGCATATGAGATGTTCGAGGAGCTGAAATTGGTTTTCCAAGCTCATGCCCGGGTCGAGAGATATGAAGTCTCCGACAAGTTCTTCAGCTATAAAATGGAGGAAAATAGTTCTGTAAGTGAGCACATACTCAGAATGTCTGGGTTGCACAACCGCTTGACTCAGCTAGGAGTTAATCTCCCGGATGACGCGGTCATTGACAGAATCCTTCAGTCGCTTCCACCAAGCTACAAGAGCTTTGTGATGAACTTCAATATGCAGGGGATGGAAAAGACCATTCCTGAGAAATCAGCGGAGGTGGAGATCAGAAAAGAACATCAAGTGTTGATGGTGAATAAAACCACTAAGTTCAAGAAGGGCAAGGGTAAGAAGAACTTCAAGAAGGACGGCAAGGGAGTTGTCGCGCCCGGTAAGCCAGTTGCCGGGAAGAAGCCAAGGAATGGACCCAAGCCTGAGACAGAGTGCTTTTATTGCAAGGGAAGTGGTCACTGGAAGCGGAACTGCCCCAAATACTTAGCGGACAAGAAGGCCGGCAACACCAAAGGTATATGTGATATACATGTAATTGATGTGTACCTTACCAGTACTCGTAGTAGCTCCTGGGTATTTGATACCGGTGCGGTTGCTCATATTTGTAACTCAAAACAGGAACTACGGAATAAACGGAGACTGGCGAAGGACGAGGTGACGATGCGCGTTGGGAATGGTTCCAAGGTCGATATGATCGCCGTCGGCACGCTACCTCTGCATCTACCCACGGGATTAGTTTTAAACCTCAATAATTGTTATTTAGTGCCAGCTTTGAGCATGAACATTGTATCTGGATCTCGCTTAATTCGAGATGGCTACTCATTTAAATCCGAGAATAATGGTTGTTCTATTTATTTGAGAGATATGTTTTATGGTCATGCCCCGCTGGTTGATGATTTATTCTTGATGAATCTCGAACGTGATGTTACACATATTCATAGTGTGAATACCAAAAGATGTAAAGTTGATAACGATAGTCCCACATACTTGTGGCACTGCCGCCTTGGTCACATTGGTGTCAAGCGCATGAAGAAGCTCCATGCAGATGGACTTTTGGAGTCTCTTGATTACGAATCATTTGACACGTGCGAACCATGCCTCATGGGTAAGATGACCAAGACTCCGTTCTCCGGAACAATGGAGCGAGCAACCAACTTATTGGAAATCATACATACCGATGTGTGCGGTCCAATGAGTGTTGAGGCTCGCAGAGGATATCGTTATGTTCTAACTCTCACTGATGATTTAAGTAGATATGGGTATGTCTACCTAATGAAACACAAGTCTGAAACCTTTGAAAAGTTCAAGGAATTTCAGAGTGAGGTTGAGAATCAACGTGACAGGAAAATAAAATTCTTACGATCAGATCGTGGTGGAGAATATTTAAGTCACGAGTTTGGTACACACTTAAGGAAATGTGGAATAGTTTCACAACTCACGCCGCCTGGAACACCTCAGAGAAACGGTGTGTCCGAACGTCGTAATCGCACTCTATTGGATATGGTGCGATCTATGATGTCTCTTACCGAATTACCGCTGTCATTTTGGGGCTATGCTTTAGAGACTGCCGCATTCACTTTAAATAGGGCTCCGTCGAAATCCGTTGAGACGACACCGTATGAATTATGGTTTGGAAAGAAACCTAAGCTGTTGTTTCTAATAGTTTGGGGATGCGATGCTTATGTCAAGAAACTTCAACCTGAAAAGCTCGAACCCAAGTCGGAAAAATGCGTCTTCATAGGATACCCTAAGGAAACTATTGGGTATACCTTCTACCTCAGATCCGAAGGCAAGATCTTCGTTGCCAAGAACGGGTCCTTTCTAGAAAAGGAGTTTCTCTCGAAAGAATTGAGTGGGAGGAAAGTGGAACTTGATGAGGTGATAGTCACCCCTTCCGAACCGGAAAGTAGCGCAGCGCGGGAAGATGTTCCTTTGGTGCCTACACCGACTGGGGAGGAAGTTAATGATGATGATCTTGAAGCTTCGGATCAAGTTACTACTGAACTTCGTAGGTCCACAAGGACACGTTCCGCACCAGAGTGGTACGGCAACCCTGTCCTGGAAATCATGTTGTTAGACAACGGTGAACCTTCGAACTATGAAGAAGCGATGGCGGGGCCGGATTCCGACAAATGGCTAGAAGCCATGAAATCCGAGATAGGATCCATGTATGAAAACGAAGTATGGACTTTGACTGACTTGCCCGATGATCGGTGAGCCATAGAAAACAAATGGATCTTTAAGAAGAAGACGGACGCGGATGGTAATGTGACCATCTACAAAGCTCGACTTGTCGCTAAGGGTTATCGACAAGTTCAAGGAGTTGACTACCATGAGACTTTCTCACCCGTAGCGAAGCTGAAGTCCGTCCGAATCATGTTGGCAATTGCCGCATACTATGATTATGAGATATGGCAGATGGACGTCAAAACGGCATTCCTTAACGGCTTCCTTAAGGAAGAGTTGTATATGATGCAGCCGGAAGGTTTTGTCGATTCTAAGAATGCTAGTATGCAAGCTCCAGCGCTCAATCTATGGGCTGGTGCAAGCATCTCGGAGTTGGAACATTCGCTTTGATGAGATGATCAAAGCGTTTGGGTTTACACAGACTTATGGAGAAGCCTGTGTTTACAAGAAAGTGAGTGGGAGCTCTGTAGCATTTCTCATATTATATGTGGATGACATATTATTGATGGGAAATGATATAGAATTCTTGGAAAGTATAAAGGCCTATTTGAATAAGTGTTTTTCAATGAAGGACAGGACCTTGGAGAAGCTGCTTATATATATTAGGCATCAAGATCTATAGAGATAGATCAAGACGCCTCATTGGTCTTTCACAGAGTACATACCTTGACAAGATATTGAAGAAGTTCAATATGGATCAGTCCAAGAAGGGGTTCTTGCCTGTATTGCAAGGTGTGCAATTGAGCACGGCTCAATGCCCGACCACGGCAGACGATAGAGAACAGATGAGTGTCATCCCCTATGCCTCGGCCATAGGGTCTATTATGTATGCCATGCTGTGTACCAGACCTGATGTAAACCTTGCCGTAAGTTTGGTAGGAAGGTACCAAAGTAATCCCGGCATGGAACACTGGACAGCGGTCAAGAATATCCTCAAGTACCTGAAGAGGACTAAGGATATGTTTCTCGTTTATGGAGGTGACGAAGAGCTCGTCGTAAAGGGTTACGTCGACGCTAGCTTCGACACAGATCTGGATGACTCGAAGTCACAAACCGGATACGTGTATATTTTGAATGGAGGGGCAGTAAGCTGGTGCAGTTGCAAGCAAAGCGTCGTGGCGGGATCTACATGTGAAGCGGAGTACATGGCAGCCTCGGAGGCAGCACAGGAAGCAGTCTGGATGAAGGAGTTCATTACCGACCTAGGGGTGATTCCCAATGCGTCGGGCCCGATGACTCTCTTCTGTGACAACACTGGAGCTATTGCCCTTGCGAAGGAGCCTAGGTTTCACAAGAAGACCAGGCATATCAAGCGTCACTTCAACTCCATTCGTGAAAGTGTTCAAAATGGAGACATAGATATTTGTAAAGTACATACGGACCTGAATGTAGCAGATCTGTTGACTAAACCTCTCCCTAGAGCAAAACATGATCAACACCAGGACGCAATGGGTGTTCGATTCATCACAATGTAACTAGATTATTGACTCTAGTGCAAGTGGGAGACTGTTGGAAATATGCCCTAGAGGCAATAATAAATGGTTATTATTATATTTCTTTGTTCATGGTAATTGTCTATTGTTCATGCTATAATTGTATTGTCCGGAAATCGTAATACATGTGTGAATACATAGACCACAACGTGTCCCTAGTAAGCCTCTATTGACTAGCTCGTTGATCAACAGATAGTCATGGTTTCCTGACTATGGACATTGGATGTCATTAATAACGGGATCACATCATTAGGAGAATGATGTGATGGACAAGACCCAATCCTAAGCATAGCATAAAAGATCGTGTAGTTTCGTTTGCTAGAGCTTTTCGAATGTCAAGTATCTTTTCCTTAGACCATGAGATCGTGCAACTCCCGGATACCGTAGGAGTGCTTTGGGTGTGCCAAACGTCACAACGTAACAGGGTGACTATAAAGGTGCACTACGGGTATGTCCGAAAGTGTCTGTTGGGTTGGCACAAATCGAGACTGGGATTTGTCACTCCGTGTGACGGAGAGGTATCTCTGGGCCCACTCGGTAATGCATCATCATAATGAGCTCTATGTGACTAAGGCGTTAGTCACGGGATCATGCATTGCGGTACGAGTAAAGAGACTTGCCGGAAACGAGATTGAACAAGGTATTGGGATACCGACGATCGAATCTCGGGCAAGTAACATACCGATTGACAAATGGAATTGCATACGGGATTGATTGAATCCTCGACATCGTGATTCATCCGATGAGATCATCGTGGAACATGTGGGAGCCAACATGGGTATCCAGATCCCGCTGTTGGTTATTGACCGGAGAGGCGTCTCGGTCATGTCTGCATGTCTCCCGAACCCGTAGGGTCTACACACTTAAGGTTCGGTAACGCTGGGGTTGTAGAGATATGTGTATGCGGAAACCCGAAAGTTGTTCGGAGTCCCGGATGAGATCCCGGACGTCACGAGGAGTTCCGGAATGGTCCGGAGGTGAAGAATTATATATAGGAAGTCAAGTTTCGGCCACCGGGAAAGTTTCGGAGGTTACCGGTATTGTACCGGGACCACCGGAAGGGTCCCGGGGGTCCACCGGGTGGGGCCACCTATCCCGGAGGACCCCATGGGCTGAAGTGGGAAGGGAACCAGCCCCTAGTGGGCTGGGCGCCCCCCCATGGGCCTCCCCCCATGCGCCTAGGGTTGGAAACCCTAGGGTGGGGGGGGGCTTCCCACTTGCCTTGGGGGGCAAGGCACCCCCCTTGGCCGCCGCCCCCCACCCTAGATGGGTTTGGCCGGCGCCCCCCCTCCCAGGGGGCCTATATAAAGGGGGGGAGGGAGGGCAGCAACATCTCAGGCTTGGGCGCCTCCATCCTCCCCTGCTACACCTCTCTCTCTCGTAGAAGCTCGGCGAAGCCCTGCCGGCATCCCCCTACATCCACCACCACGCCGTCGTGCTGCTGGATCTCCATCAACCTCTCCTTCCCCCTTGCTGGATCAAGAAGGAGGAGACGTCGCTGCACCGTACGTGTGTTGAACGCGGAGGTGCCGTCCGTTCGGCACTCGGTCATCGGTGATTTGGATCACGGCGAGTATGACTCCGTCATCCACGTTCATTGGAATGCTTCCGCTCGCGATCTACAAGGGTATGTAGATGCACTCCTTTCCCCTCGTTGCTAGTATACTCCATAGATGCATCTTGGTGAGCGTAGGAAATTTTTAAAATTATGCTACGATTACCAACATATTCACTATGTGTTAATGCTTTGGTCCGGTACTCTATTAAAAGGAGGCCTTAATATCCCTTAGTTTCCATTAGGACCCCGCTGCCACGGGAGGGTAGGACAAAAGATGTCATGCAAGTTCTTTTCCATAAGCACGTATGACTATATTCAGAATACATGCCTACATTACATTGATGAATTGGAGCTAGTTCTGTGTCACCCTATGTTATGATTGTTACATGATGAACCGCATCTGGCATAATTCTCCATCACCGATCCAATGCCTACGAGCTTTTCACATATTGTTCTTCGCTTATTTACTTTTCCGTTGCTACTGTTACAATCACTACAAAACCCAAAAATATTACTTTTGCTACTGTTACCGTTACTTCCATATTACTTTGCTACTAAATACTTTGCTGCAGATACTAAGTTATCCAGGTGTGGTTGAATTGACAACTCAACTGCTAATACTTGAGAATATTCTTTGGCTCCCCTTGTGTCGAATCAATAAATTTGGGTTGAATACTCTACCCTCGAAAACCGTTGCGATCCCCTATACTTGTGGGTTATCAAGACTATTTTCTGGCGCCGTTGCCGGGGAGCATAGCTCTATTCTTTGAGTCACTTGGGATTTATATCTGCTGGTCACTATGAAGAACTTGAAAGACGAGAAAACAAAAATTTATCCCTCGACTACGAGGGGAGGTAAGGAACTGCCATCTAGCTCTGCACTTGATTCACCTTTTGTTTTGAGTAAGCTTGCGACACCTAAACCTGCTTCTGCTATTAATTCTGATATGTCGCATGTTATTGATGATGCCACTTCTGATATGCATGATACTTATGATGAAACTACTTCTATGCTTGATACTACTGTGCCACTTGGTGAATTTCTTGATGAACAACTTGCTAGGGCTAGAGAGAATGAAATTATTGAAACTGATAATACTGAAGATAGTGATGATGAAGACTCTCCCCCTAATAAATATGAATTGCCTGTTGTGCCTGAGCGTTATGTTCTGGATGAAGAATCTGCTAGAGCCATTCTTGCTTGCAATGATAGAAGTGATCTTAAGAAATTATTAGCTAAATGGAAGCAGCGATCTCTTAATGCTAGAATGAAACCTGACCCTGCTTTTGCTACTTCACCTATCTGTGTTACTGATAAGGATTATGAATTCTCTATTGATCCTGATATAATTACTTTGGTTGAATCTGATCCTTTTTATGGATATGAATCTGAAACTGTTGTGGCACATCTTACTAAATTAAATGATATAGCCACCCTGTTCACTAATGATGAGAAATCTCGCTACCTTTATATCCTTAAAATATTTCCATTCTCATTAAAGGGTGATGCTAAGATATGGTTTAATTCTCTTGATCCTGGTTGTGTGCGTAGTCCCCAGGATATGATTTATTACTTCTCTGCTAAATATTTCCCTGCTCATAAGAAACAAGCTGCTTTAAGGGATATATATAATTTGGTGCAAATTGAAGAAGAGAGTCTCCCACAACCTTGGGGGAGGCTTCTCCAATTACTTAATGCTTTGCCTGATCATCCTCTTAAGAAAAATGAAATACTTGATATCTTTTATAATGGACTAACCGATGCTTCCAGAGATTACCTGGATAGTTGTGCTGGTTCTGTTTTCAGGGAAAGAACACGGGATGAAGCTGAAATTCTATTGAATAATATGTTGACCAATGAAAATAATTGGACACTTCCTGAGCCAACTCCTGAGCCTATTCCTAAACCAACTCCGAAGAAAAGGGGTGTTCTATTTCTTAGTCCCGAAGATATGCAAGAGGCAAAGAAATCTATGAAAGAAAAAGGTATTAAAGCTGAAGATGTTAAGAATTTACCTCCTATTGAAGAAATACATGGTCTTAATTTACCGCCTATTGAACAAACATATGATCTTAATCTGTCACCTATTGAAGAAATTCATGGTCTTGATAACCCGACACAGGTAGTAAAGGTAAATTCTCTCTATAGATTTGATGAAGGTGATATCCCTCACTATAAGTCTGCTAGACAATGATTAGAAGAGTTTGACAATTTCATTGTTAAACAAGAAAACTTTAATGCTTATTTTGGTAGACAATTGAAATATTAATTCCGATACGCTTGAACACTTGAGTGATTACATGGCTAATGTTAATGGTGAACTTAAACTCATTAGTAAACATGCTTCTATGGTCACCACTCAAGTAGAACAAGTACTTAAAGCTCAAAATGATTTGCTCAATGAATTGAATAGTAAGAATAATGATTATGCTGTTAGGGTGGCTACTAGAACTGGTAAAATGACTCAGGAACCTTTGTATCCTGAAGGCCATCCTAAGAGAATTGAGCAAGATTCTCAGAGAAATAATATAGATGCACCTAGTCCTTCTAAAAAGAAGAAAAAAGAAAAATGATAGGACTTTGCATGCTTCTAGTGGACCTATTGCTGAAACACCTGAGAATCCAAATGATATTTTTATCTCTGATGCTGAAACACAATCTGGTAATGAACATGAAACTAGTGAAAATGTTAATGATGATGTTCATATTGATGCTCAACCTAGTAATGATAATGATGTAGAGATTGAATCTGCTGTTGATCTTGATAGCCCACAATCAAAGAATCAACTTTATGATAAAAGAGACTTTGTTGCTAGGAAGCACGGTAAAGAAAGAGAACCATGGCTTCAGAAACCCATGCCTTTTCCTCCCAAACCATCCAAGAAAAAGGATGATGAGGATTTTGAGCGCTTTGCTGAAATGATTAGACCTATCTTTTTGCGTATGCGTTTAACTGATATGCTCAAAATGAATCCTTATGCTAAATATATGAAAGAAATTGTTACTAATAAGAGAAAGATACCGGAAGCTGAAATTTCCACCATGCTTGCTAATTATACTTTTAAGGGTGGAATACCTAAGAAACTAGGAGATCCAGGAGTACCAACTATACCATGCTCCATTAAAAGAAACTATGTTAAAACTGCTTTGTGTGATCTTGGAGCCGGTGTTAGTGTTATGCCTCTCTCTTTATATCGTAGACTTGATTTGAATAAGTTGACACCTACTGAAATATCTTTGCAAATGGCTGATAAATCAACTGCTATACCTGTCGGTATTTGTGAGGATGTGCGTGTTGTGGTTGCAAACGTTACTATTTTAACGGACTTTGTTATTCTTGATATTCCCGAGGACGATAGTATGTCTATTATTCTTGGAAGACCTTTTTTGAACACTGCAGGGGCTGTTATTGATTGCAACAAAGGCAATGTCACTTTTCATGTTAATGGTAATGAGCACACGGTACACTTTCCGAGGAAACAACCTCAAGTTCATAGTATCAACTCTATTGGAAAAGTTCCATCGATTATTTTTGGAGGTTTTGAATTTCCTCTTCCTACTGTCAAGAAGAAATATGATATTCTTATTATAGGGGATGTGCATATCCTCGTTGAGGTAACATAGTGTTATTCGAAATTTCTCCGGTTCTGTGTTATTCGGAATGAGTTTGTTAACAAGACTTGATCAACCTTGTTAATGGATTCCTTTTGATGAGCATGAGATGGATGAAATTAGAAAGCACAACCTTCTGTACCCTCCTTTTACTTTCTGTTATTTAGTTGAAATAAAGTAAAAATAGTATTTTTCCTGTCTGTTTTCTGAATTATCCATGCAATATAAAAATACCCCGAAAATAGAAGTTCTCCAAATGCCCTGAAAATGGAATATGATTTCTTCTAGAATATTTGAGAATATCTGGCACTGAGAACACAGCAAGGGGAGCAAGCACCTCACCACGAGGGTCCAGGGCACGCCCACCCCTACAGGGCGCGCCCCCTGCCTCGTGGGCCCATGGTGGCTCCCCTCCACTTATTCCTGCACCCACACACTTCTTCCTCCCAAAACAATCACCATCCAGCTCAAGCACGAGTTCTAGCTCATTTTGCTGCGATTTTCGATCTCCTTGCTCAAAGCACCTCTCACAAAACTGTTTGGGGAGATTGTTCCTTGGTATGTGACTCCTCCATTGGTCCAATTAGTTTTTGTTCTAGTGCTTTATTCATTGCAAATTTGTGCTGCCTAGGTGACCATGTTCTTGAGCTTGCATGTCAAATTTATATGGTTCCAAGTAGTTCTAATGCTTGATATAGGTTCTAGGCACTTGTAGGAGTAGTTGCTATCAATTTTGTTGAGCTTGGTTCACTTTTATTTGAAGTTACTAAAAAAATTCAGAAATTTTTCAGAGGAAGAAATATGCTTAGGAAATTATACAAGGTGGTCCTTCAAGGAAGCAAGGACCCAGGCTCGCAATGCACGATGCCGATGATGAGCCACCAAGGAACGCTCCAGTGCGGCCTTGTGAATGGCCTTCAGAAGGCTTTATGGATCGAGCGGGAATCAAGGAAGAATTTAACGCGTATTTGTGTAACGCTGATCTTGTGAACTTCGAGGGAGAAAAGTGCAGCTAGTACCACTATCTCACTAGTTCATTTGTGAGGAGGTTTGAATATTCATCTTCATGTAATTCTCAAACTGTCCTGTTTGATCTCTATGAAAAATCTTACACTATGGACTTAGAGGATTTTACCACTGCTTGCAAACTTCCACGATGGGGTAGTACTAGTGAACCTCGCAAATCTGAATTTAGAGAATTTCTTGCTAGTATAACTGTAGGGGAATTTAGAGATATAGCACAAGCTACCATAGGGAGCATCCATTTTCCTGCTATACATTATTTTTCTCTCTTCATAGGTAGGTGCATAAATGGTAAGGATGAAGCATGTCACATGTGTGTCCCTGACCTCAGTATTCTTAGGAGTGCTGTGTTAGGAGACAAATCTTATAATTTGTGAGCCATTGTTGCACGTAGGTTGCATCATAATAGATTTAATGGAGATTTCTTTGGCGGAATTTATGCAACCCACTTAGCTGATTTTCTTGGTGTAACCATACGTAATGATGATATTGAATTGCCTCCTACTTATTTAGACTTTAATGCTATGGTTCACCACCAGTTTGTCGAGAGGAATGAATCACCTCTCCGGTATCGCTTAATCTTTGACAGACATCGTGTTGTCCGTATTACTCTCCCTGCTCCTGCCTTCTTTGATTATCAGGCAAAAGGAAGACATTTTATTACCAGAGAGGAGGCAGATGAGTACGAGAGGAGGGCGGAGGCAGCTCGCCGCCACGCTGCAGCCCAGGAGGCAATAACTGCAGCATCGCAGTATGACCCCGGCTACAACTATGGATATCCGCCAGGCCATCCGTGGCAATAAACCAACTTAGGCCAAAAGCCTAAGCTTGGGGGAGTACGTATTTCTCACCGACATTACATTTATGTTCACACACACTCATTGCCGGTGCTCATACTTTTTCACTGTAATATCCATGCTAGTTTATTTTCCTTTTTTCTTGCTTTCTTCTTGTGTGTTTAACAAACCTTAAGAAAAAACAAAAAAAATAGTGTAGCTTTTATTTAGTTTACTTTTCTTGCTGTAGTAGTAATAATTAAAAATAAAACCCAAAAAGATTTCCCGTTCTTCTTTTGCTTGTTGGGAGCTTTCCCGTGTAAATAGTTATATTTCTCTTCTTTTCTTTGGGGGTCGATAGGAGAAGAGCATGATTAAATTGTTGAAGTGGCTCTTATATGCATTATTGTTGATTTAACCAAGAGCCCATATTGCCTTGTCTTCTCCTGTTTATTGAATGCTCGCAGATTCCAGCTTAGTCAATTGCACGTGCACTCTTATTATTTTACATCGTTCGGCCGTGCAAGTGAAAGGCAATTAGACGATATATGATGGACTGGCTGAGATGAGAGAAGCTGGTATGAACTCGACCTCTCTTGTTTTTGTAAATATGATTAGTTCATCGTTCCTGATTCAGCCTATTATGAATAAACATGTTTGCAATGACAATTAGAGATCATAGTTTCTTATGCCATGCTTGATTAGCTATGAGTTATAATGGTTTACCTTGCGTGCCAACATGCTATTAAAATGGTTGTGATGTGGTATAGTGGGGTGGTATCCTCCTTTGAATGATTTAAGTGACTCGACTTGGCACATGTTCACACATGTAGTTGAAACAAATCAACATAGCCTTCACGATATTTATGTTCATGGTGGATTATATCCTACTCATGCTCGTACTCAATGTCTATTAATTTTAATGCATGTTCATGACTGTTGTCGCTCTCTAGTTGGTCGCTTCCCAGTCTTTTGCTAGCCTTCACTTGTACTAAGCGGGAATACTGCTTGTGCA
This sequence comes from Triticum aestivum, assembly GCF_018294505.1. Lineage (NCBI taxonomy): Eukaryota > Viridiplantae > Streptophyta > Magnoliopsida > Poales > Poaceae > Triticum > Triticum aestivum. Next base: position 455,586,983 of record NC_057811.1, on the reverse strand, counting down.
TCCAATCCCTTAAACCCCAAAGTTATTCCATGTGAGTCCACTATACCTTCCTATATGCGGTATCTACCTGCCATTCCAAGTAAATTTGTATGTGCCAAACTCTAAACCTTCAAATGAAATTCTGTTTTGTATGCTTGAATAGCTCATGTATCAACTAGGGTTGTCTGTATCCTCCATGCTAGGCGGGTTATTCTCAAGAGGAGTGGACTCCGCTCCTCACTCACGAGAAAATGGCTGGTCACCGGGATACCCAGTCCCATGCTTCATGCAAATTAAATCAAAATAATTGCAAACAAAACTCCCCCGGGGCTGTTGCTAGTTGGAGGCACTCGTTGTTTCGAGCAAGCCATGGATTGATGCTTGTTGGTGGAGGGGGAGTATAAACTTTACCATTCTGTTTGGGAACCGTCTATAATGTGTGTAGCATGGAAGATATCGCCATCTCTTGGTTGTTATGTTGACAATGAAAGTTTGCCGCTCAAAATATTATTTATCTCTATTTCAAAATCGAGCTCTGGCACCTCTACAAATCCCTGCTTCCCTCTGCGAAGGGCCTATCTATTTACTTTTATGTTGAGTCATCACCCTCTTATTAAAAGCACCAGCTGGAGAGCACTGCTGTCATTTGCATTCATTACTATTAATTTATATTAGGTACGACTATGACTGGATCTCTTTTACCATGAATTACAATGTCTAGTCAGTCCTTGATCTTTAAAGGTGCTCTGCATTAATGTTTTGCGGTCTCAGAAAGGGCTAGCGAGATACCATCTTATTATATCATATTATGATTGTTTTGAGAAAGTGTTGTCATCCGAGATTTATTATTATCGCTCGCTAGTTTATTATGCCATTGACATGAGTAAACATGAGACCTAAGAGTTATTGTGAATGTGGTTAATCATAATCTTTGCTGAAAACTTGAATGCTGGCTTTAGATATTTACAACAACAAGAGCAAACAGAGTTTGTAAAAGTTTTTCTTTATCACTTTCAGTTTATCAACTGAATTGCTTGAGTACAAGCAAAGGTTTAAGCTTGGGGGAGTTGATACGTCTCCGTCGTATCTACTTTTCCAAACACTTTTGCCCTTGTTTTGGACTCTAACTTGCATGATTTGAATGGAACTAACCCGGACTGACGCTGTTTTCAGCAACTTTCCATGGTGTTATTTATGTGCAGAAACAAAAGTTCTTGGAATGACCTGAAACTCCACGGAACATATTTTTGGAAAATATTAAAAATACTGGAAGAAGAATCCACGTCAGGGGGCCCACACCCTGTCCACGAGGGTGGGGGCGCGCCTGCCCCCCTGGGCGCGCCCCCTGCCTCGTGGGCCCCCTGACGCTCCACCGACCTCAACTCCAACTCCATATATTCACTTTCAGGGAGAAAAAAATCAGAGAGAAGGATTCATCGCGTTTTACGATACGGAGCCGCCGCCAAGCCCTAAAACCTCTCGGGAGGGCTGATCTGGAGTCCGTTCGGGGCTCCGGAGAGGGGAATCCGTCGCCGTCGTCATCATCAACCATCCTCCATCACCAATTTCATGATGCTCACCGCCGTGCGTGAGTAATTCCATCGTAGGCTCGCTGCACGGTGATGGGTTGGATGAGATCTATCATGTAATCGAGTTAGTTTTGTTAGGGTTTGATCCCTAGTATCCACTATGTTTGATGTTGCTATGACTTTGCTATGCTTAATGCTTGTCACTAGGGCCCGAGTGCCATGATTTCAGATCTGAACCTATTATGTTTCCATGAATATATGTGAGTTCTTGATCCTATCTTGCAAGTCTATAGTCACGTACTATGTGTTATGATCCGGCAACCCCGAAGTGACAATAATCGGGACCACTCCCGGTGATGACCGTAGTTTGAGGAGTTCATGTATTCACTATGTGTTAATGCTTTGGTCCAGTACTCTATTAAAAGGAGGCCTTAATATCCCTTAGTTTCCATTAGGACCCCGCTGCCACGGGAGGGTAGGACAAAAGATGCCATGCAAGTTCTTTTCCATAAGCACGTATGACTATATTCGGAATACATGCCTACATTACATTGATGAATTGGAGCTAGTTCTGTGTCACCCTATGTTATGATTGTTACATGATGAACCGCATCCGGCATAATTCTCCATCACCGATCCAATGCCTACGAGCTTTTCACATATTGTTCTTCGCTTATTTACTTTTCCGTTGCTACTGTTACAATCACTGCAAAACCCAAAAATATTACTTTTGCTACTGTTACCGTTACTTCCATATTACTTTGCTACTAAATACTTTGCTGCAGATACTAAGTTATCCAGGTGTGGTTGAATTGACAACTCAACTGCTAATACTTAAGAATATTCTTTGGCTCCCCTTGTGTCGAATCAATAAATTTGGGTTGAATACTCTACCCTCGAAAACCGTTGCGATCCCCTATACCTGTGGGTTATCAGTGGTTACAGAGGCTTGCGGCGGCGGAACTCCCGATCTAGGTTATGTTCTGGGGGTTTCTTTATATATAAGAGGTTTTGGCGTTGAGAACAAGTCAGGGGGTCTCCGGGCTGTCCACGAGGTAGGGAGGCGCGCCCAGGGGGTGGGCGCGCCCCCACCCTCGTGGGCAGACCGGGACTCTTCTGGCCCAACTCTTTTACTCCATGGCCTTCTTCTGGTCCAAAAATAAGTTCCGTGAAGTTTCAGGTCAATTGGACTCCTTTTTGTTTTCCGTTTCTGCAATACTCAAAAACAAGGAAAAACAGAAACTGGCACTGGGCTCTAGGTTAATAGGTTAGTCCCAAAAAACATATAAAATAGCATATAAATGCATATAAAACATCCAAGGTTGATAATATAATAGCATGGAACAATCAAAAATTATAGATACGTTGGAGACATATCAACTCTCACCGTTCCACCATTGCTAGCCTCTCTAATACCGCGCACCTTTCGCCGGTATCATACACCCACCATATAACTTCCTCAAAACAGCCACCATACCTACCTATTATGGCATTTCCATAGCCATTCCGAGATATATTGCCATCCAACTTACCACCGTTCCGTTTGTTATGACACGCTCCATCATTGTCATATTGCTTTGCATGATCATGTAGTTGACATTGTATTTGTGGCAAATCCACCTTTATAATTCTTTCATACATGTCATTCTTGATTCATTGCATATCCTGGTACACCGCCGGAGGCATTCACATAGAGTCATATTTTGTTCTAAGTATTGAGTTGTAATTCTCGAGTTGTAAGTAAATAAAAGTGTGATGATCATCATTATTAGAGCATTGTACCAAGTGAGGAAAGGATGATGGAGACTATGATTCCTCCACAAGTCAGGATGAGACTCCAGACGAAAAAAAAGAAAGAAAAACAAGAGGCCATAAAAAAAGAGAAAAAGGCCCAGACAAAAAAAAAGAATGAGAGAAAAAGAGAGAAGGGACAATGTTACTATCCTTTTACCACACTTGTGCTTCAAAGTAGCACCATGATCTTCATGATAGAGAGTCTCCTATGTTGTCACTTTCATATACTAGTGGGAATTTTACATTATAGAACTTGGCTTGTATATTCCAATGATGGGCTTCCTCAAAATGTCCTAGGTCTTCGTGAGCAACCGAGTTGGATGCACACCCGCTTAGTTTCTTTTGTTGAGCTTTCATACACTTATAGCTCTAGTGCATCCGTTCCATGGCAATCCCTACTCACTCACATTGATATCTATTGATGGGGATCTCCATAGCCCGTTGATACGCCTAGTTGATGTGAGACTATCTTCTCCTTTTTTGTCTTCTCCACAACCACCATTCTATTCCACATATAGTGCTATATCCATGGCTCGCGCTCATGTATTGCGTGAAAATTGAAAAAGTTTGAGAACATCAAAAGTATGAAACAATTGCTTGGCTTGTCATCGGGGTTGTGCATGATTTAAACATTTTGCGTGATCAAGATAGAGCATAGCTAGACTATATGATTTTGTAGGGATAACTTCCTTTGGCCTAGTTATTTTGAGAAGACGTGATTGCTTTGTTAGTATGCTTGAAGTATTATTATTTTTATGTCAATATTAAACTTTTGTCTTGAATCTTTCGAATCTGAACATTCATGCCACAATAAAGAAAATTACATTGAGAATTATGCTAGGTAGCATTCCATGTAAAAATTCTGTTTTTATCATTTACCTACTCGAGGACGAGCAGGAATTAAGCTTGGGGATGCTTGAATCTTGATACGTCTCCAACGTATCTATAATTTTTGTTTGTTCCATGTTATTATATTATCTGTTTTGGATGTTTAATGGGCTTTGTTATGCACTTTTATATTATTTTTGGGACTAACCTATTAACCGAAGGCCTAGTGCAAATTGCTGTTTTTTTGCCTATTTCAGTGTTTCGCATAAAAGGAATATCAAACGGAGTCCAAATGGAATGAAACCTTCACGAGGATCGTTTTTGGAACAAACACAATCTTGGAGACTTGGAGTGGACGTCAAGGAAGCAACAAGGAAGGCACGAGGCAGGAGGGCGCGCCCAGGGGGGTAGGCGCGCCCCCCACCCTCGTGGGCCCCTCGTGGCTCCACCGACCTACTTCTTTCACCTATATATACTCATATACCCTGAAAACATCCGAGAGCACCACGAAACCCTATTTCCACCGCCGTAACTTTCTGTACCCGTGAGATCCCATCTTGGGGCCTTTTCCGGCGCTCCGCCAAAGGGGGAATCGATCACGGAGAGCTTCTACATCAACATCATAGCCTCTCCGATGATGTGTGAGTAGTTTACCACAGACCTTCGAGCCCATAGTTATTAGCTAGATGGCTTCTTCTCTCTCTTTGGATCTCAATACAAAGTTCACCTCGATCTTCTTGGAGATCTATTCGATGTAATTCTTTTTGCGGTGTGTTTGTCGAGATCCAATGAATTGTGGGTTTATGATCAAGATTATCTATGAACAATATTTGATTCTTCTCTGAATTCTTTTATGCATGATTTATATATCTTTGCAAGTCTCTTCGAATTATCAGTTTGGTTTGTGATACGTCCATTTTGATCATGCTTTTATATCGATATTTATTGCATTATGGGCTGTTATTACACGTTATGTCACAATACTTATGCCTATTCTCTCTTATTTTACAAGGTTTACATGAAGAGGGAGAATGCCGGCAGCTGGAAATCTGGACTGGAAAAGGAGCAAATATTAGAGACCTATTCTGCACAGCTCCAAAAGTCTTGAAACTTCACGGAAGTTATTTTTGGAATTAATAAAAAATACTAGCGAAGGAATCCACCAGAGGGGGCCCACACCCTGGCCACGAGGGTGGGGGCGCGCCCTACCCCCTGGGCGCGCCCCCTGCCTTGTGGGCCCCCTGGCAGGCCTCCGGTGCCCATCTACTGCTATATGAAGTCTTTTACCCTGGAAAAAAAATCATAAGCAAGCTTTCGGGAAGAAACTCCGCCGCCACGAGGCGGAACCTTGGCAGAACCAATCTAGGGCTCCGGCAGAGCTGTTCTGCCAGGGAAACTTCCCTCCGGGAGGGGGAAATCATCGCCATCGTCATCACCAACGATCCTCTCATCGGGAGGGGGTCAATCTCCATCAACATCTTCACCAGCACCATCTCCTCTCGAACCCTAGTTCATCTCTTGTATCCAATCTTTGTCCCAAAGCCTCAGATTGGTACCTGTGGGTTGCTAGTAGTGTTGATTACTCCTTGTAGTTGATGCTAGTTGGTTTATTTGGTGGAAGATCATATGTTCAGATCCTTTATGCATATTAATACCCCTCTGATTATGAACATGGATATGATTTGTGAGTAGGTACATTTGTTCCTGAGGACGTGGGAGAAGTCTTGCTATAAGTAGTCATGTGAATTTGGTATTCGTTCGATATTTTGATGAGATGTATGTTGTCTCTCCTCTAGTGGTGTTATGTGAACGTCGACTACATGACACTTCACCATTATTTGGGCCTAGAGGAAGGCATTGGGAAGTAATAAGTAGATGATGGGTTGCTAGAGTGACAGAAGCTTAAACCCTAGTTTATGCAGTTGCTTCGTAAGGGGCTGATTTGGATCCATATGTTTCATGCTATGGTTAGGTTTACCTTAATACTTCTTTTGTAGTTGCGGATGCTTGCAATAGGTGTTAATCATAAGTGGGATGCTTGTCCAAGAAAGGACACACCGAAGCACCGGTCCACCCACATACCAAATTATCAAAGTAACGAACGCGAATCACATGAGTGTGATGAAAACTAGCTTGACGATAATTCCCATGTGTCCTCGGGAGCGCTTTTCTCTATATAAGAGTTTGTCCAGGCTTGTCCTTTGCTACAAAAGGATTGGGCCATCTTGCTGCACCTTTTTACTTTCATTACTTGTTACCCGTTACAAATTACCTTATCACAAAACTATCTGTTACCGATAATTTCAGTGCTTGCAGAGAATACCTTGCTGAAAACCGCTTATCATTTCCTTCTGCTCCTCGTTGGGTTCGACACTCTTACTTATCGAAAGGACTATGATAGATCACCTATACTTGTGGGTCATCAAGACTCTTTTCTGGCATCGTTGCCAGGGAGTGAAGCGCCTTTGGTAGGTGGAATTTGGTAAGGAAAAATTTATATAGTGTGCTGAAATTTACTGTCACTTGTTACTATGGAAAGTAATCCTCTGAGGGGCTTGTTCGGGGTATCTTCACCCCGACCAGTAGAGCAAAGAGTTGCTCCTCAACCTACTTAACCTACTGAAAATGTTTACTTTGAAATTCCTTCGGGTATGATAGAGAAACTGCTAGCTAATCCTTTCACAGGTGATGGAACATTGCAATCCGATTTGCACCTAATCTATGTGGATGAAGTTTGTGGATTATTTAAGCTTGCAGGTATGCCCGAGGATGTTATCAAGAAGAAGGTCTTCCCTTTATCTTTGAAGGGAGAGGCATTGACATGGTTTAGGCTATGTGATGATATGGGATCATGGAACTACAACCGATTGAAATTGGAATTTCATCAGAAGTTTTATCCTATGCATCTTGTTCATCGTGATCGTAATTATATATATAATTTTTGGCCTCGCGAAGGAGAAAGCATCGCTCAAGCTTGGGGGAGGCTTAAGTCAATGTTATATTCATGCCCCAATCATGAGCTCTCAAGAGAAATGATTATTCAAAAAATTTATGCTCGGCTTTCTCTCAATAATCGCTCCATGCTCGATACTTCTTGTACTGGTTCTTTTATGATGAAGACTATTGAATTCAAATGGGATTTATTGGAAAGAATTAAACACAACTCTGAAGATTGGGATCTCGACGAAGGTAAGGAGTCAGGTATAACACCTAAGTTTGATTGTGTTAAATCTTTTATGGATACCGATGTTTTCCGTGAATTTAGCACTAAATATGGACTTGACTCTGAGATAGTAGCTTCTTTCTGTGAATCCTTTGCTACTCATGTTGATCTCCCTAAGGAGAAGTGGTTTAAATATAATCCTCCCATTGAAGTAAAAGTAGTTGCACCTATTAAAGTTGAAGAAAAGACTATCACTTATAATGATCCTGTCGTTCCTACTGCTTATATTGAGAAACCACCTTTCCCTGTTAGAATAAAGGATCATGCTAAAGCTTCAACTGTGGTCAATAAAAGTAATATTAAGACACCCAAACCCCCTGAGCAAATTAAAGTTGAACCTAGTATTGCTATGGTTAAAGATCTCTTGGCTGATAATATTGATGGGCATGTTATTTACTTCTGTGAGGAAACTGCTAGAATTGCTAGACCTGATACTAAAAATAAACATAGACCTGTTGTAGGCATGCCTGTTATTTCTGTTAAAATAGGAGATCATTGTTATCATGGCTTATGTGATATGGGTGCTAGTGCAAGTGCAATACCTCATTCCTTATACAAAGAAATTATGCATGATATTGCACCTGCTGAGATAGAAGAAATTGATGTTACAATTAAGCTTGCCAATAGAGACACTATTTCACCAGTTGGGATTGTTAGAGATGTTGAAGTCTTGTGTGGGAAAGTTAAATATCCTGCTGATTTTCTTGTTCTTGGTTCCCCACAAGATAACTTTTGTCCCATTATATTTGGTAGACCCTTCTTGAATACTGTTAATGCTAGGATAGACTGCGAAAAGGATGTTGTTACTATTGGTTTGGGGGATATGTCTCATGAGTTTAACTTTGCTAAATTTCGTAGACAACCCCCTGACGAGGAATCGCCTAGTAAATATGAAATTATTGGTCTTGCTTCTATTGCCGTGCCTCCTAATGACCCTTTAGAACAATATTTGCTAGACCATGAAAATGATATGTTTATGAATGAAAGAAGGGAAATAGATGAAGTATTCTTTAAACAGGGACCTATTTTGAAACACAACTTGCCTGTTGAAATACTAGGGGATCCCCCTCCACCCAAGGGTGATCCCGTGTTCGAGCTTAAACCATTACCTGATACTCTTAAATATGCTTATCTTGATGAAAAGAAGATATATCCTGTTATTATTAGTGCTAACCTTTCAGAGCATGAAGAAAAGAAATTATTGAAAACTCTGAAGAAGCACCATGCTGCTATTGGATATACTCTTGATGATCTTAAGGGCATTAGTCCCACTCTATGCCAGCACAAAATAAAATTGGAGAAAGACGCTAAACCAGTTGTTGATCACCAACGACGGTTAAATCCTAAGATGAAAGAAGTGGTAAGGAAAGAAATACTAAAGCTTCTGGAGGCAGGTATAATTTATCCCGTTGCTGATAGTCAGTGGGTAAGTCCTGTCCATTGTGTCCCTAAGAAGGGAGGTATTACCGTTGTTCCTAATGATAAAGATGAATTGATCCCACAAAGAATTATTACGGGTTATAGAATGGTAATTGATTTCCGCAAATTAAATAAAACTACTAAAAAGGATCATTACCCTTTACCTTTTATTGATTAAATGCTAGAAAGATTATCCAAACATACACATTTTTGCTTTCTAGATGGTTATTCCGGTTTCTCTCAAAGACCTGTGTCAAAAGAGGATCAAGAAAAGACCACTTTTACTTGCCCTTTCGGTACCTTTGCTTATAGACGTATGCCTTTTGGTTTATGTAATGCACCTGCTACCTTTGAAAGATGCATGATGGCTATATTCTCTGATTTTTGTGAAAAGATTGTTGAGGTTTTCATGGATGATTTCTCCGTATATGGAACTTCTTTTGATGATTGCTTGAGCAACCTTGATCGAGTTTTGCAGAGATGTGAAGAAACTAATCTTGTCTTGAATTGGGAGAAGTGCCACTTTATGGTTAATGAAGGTATTGTCTTGGGACATAAAATTTCTGAAAGAGGTATTGAAGTTGACAAAGCTAAAGTTGATGCTATTGAAAAGATGTCGTGTCCCAACGACATTAAAGGTATAAGAAGTTTCCTTGGTCATGCCGGTTTTTATAGGAGGTTCATTAAGGACTTCTCAAAAAATTCTAGGCCTCTGACTAATCTCTTACAAAAAGATATTCCTTTTGTCTTTGATGATGATTGTGTTGAAGCATTTGAAATACCTTAAGAAAGCATTGATTTCTGCACCTATTGTTCAGCCACCTGATTGGAATTTACCCTTTGAAATTATGTGTGATGCTAGTGATTATGCTGTAGGTGCTGTTCTAGGGCAAAGAGTTGATAAGAAATTAAATGTTATTCAATATGCTAGTAAAACTCTAGACAATGCCCAGAGAAATTATGCTACTACCGAAAAAGAATTTTTAGCAGTTGTTTTTGCTTGTGATAAGTTCAGACCTTATATTGTTGATTCTAAAGTAACTGTTCACACTGATCATGCTGCTATTAAATACCTTATGGAAAAGAAAGATGTTAAACTTAGACTTATTAGATGGGTTCTCTTGCTACAAGAATTTGATTTGCATATTATTGATAGAAAGGGAGCTGAGAACCCCGTTGCAGACAACTTGTCTAGGTTAGAGAATGTTCTTGATGACCCACTACCTATTGATGATAGCTTTCCTGATGAACAATTAGCTGTCATAAATGCTTCTCGCACTGCTCCATGGTATGCTGATTATGCTAATTACATTGTTGCTAAATTTATACCACCTAGTTTCACATACCAGCAAAAGAAAAAGTTTTTCTATGATTTAAGACATTACTTCTGGGATGACCCACACCTTTATAAAGAAGGAGTAGATGGTGTTATTAGACGTTGTATACCTGAGCATGAACAGGAACAGATCCTACGCAAGTGTCACTCCGAAGCTTATGGAGGACACCACGCTGGAGATAGAACTGCGCATAAGGTATTGCAATCCGGTTTTTATTGGCCTACTCTCTTCAAAGATGCCCGTAAGTTTGTCTTATCTTGTGATGAATGTCAAAGAATTGGTAATATTAGTAGACGTCAAGAAATGCCTATGAATTATTCACTTGTTATTGAACCATTTGATGTTTGGGGCTTTGATTACATGGGACCGTTTCCTTCCTCTAATGGGTATACACATATTTTAGTTGCTGTTGATTACGTTACTAAGTGGGTAGAAGCTATTCCAACTAGTAGTGCTGATCATAACACCTCTATTAAGATGCTTAAAGAAGTTATTTTTCCGAGGTTTGGAGTCCCTAGATATTTAATGACTGATGGTGGTTCACATTTTATTCATGGTGCTTTTCGTAAAATGCTTGCTAAGTACGATGTTAATCATAGAATTGCATCTCCGGATCACCCGCAGTCTAGTGGTCAAGTAGAATTGAGTAACAGAGAGCTCAAATTAATTTTGCAAAAGACTATTAATAGATCTAGAAAGAATTGGTCTAAGAAACTTGATGATGCATTATGGGCCTATAGAACTGCATATAAAAATCCTATGGGTATGTCTCCGTATAAAATGGTTTATGGAAAAGCATGTCACTTACCTCTCGAACTAGAACATAAGGCATATTGGGCCATTAAAGAGCTCAATTATGATTTCAAACTTGCCGGTGATAAGAGGCTATTTGACATTAGCTCACTTGATGAATGGAGAACCCAAGCCTATGAGAATGCCAAACTGTTTAAAGAAAAAGTTAAAATATGGCATGACAAAAGGATACAAAAGCGTGAGTTTAATTTAGGTGATTATGTGTTGCTACTCAACTCTCATTTAAGATTTTTTGCGGCAAAACTTCTCTCTAAATGGGAAGGTCCTTACGTTATCGAGGAGGTCAATCATTCCGGTGCCATAAAAATCAACAACTTCGAAGGCACAAATCCGAAGGTGGTGAACAGTCAAAGAATCAAACATTATATCTCAGGTAATCCTATAAATGTTGAAACTAATGTTATTGAAACCATAACCCCGGAGGAATACATAAGGGACACTTTCCAGAACGTTTTAGACTCCGCAAAGGAATAGGTATGTGGTACGGTAAGTAAACCGACTCCAAAACAGTTCTAATGGCAAATTTTCTCCGTTTTGGAATATTTAAGAAAATAGTAAAAATAAGAATTAGTCCGGGAAGGACACGAGGGTGGAGGGCACGCCCTACCCCCCTGGGTGCGCCCCCTACCTCGTGGGCACCTCGTGTGCCCTCCGGACTCCATTTTCTTGCACGATACTTCTTTTGGTCGGTAAAAATTCATTATTTAATCTCCCAAAGGTTTTGACCACCGTACCACGCAAATATCCTCTGTTTTTGTTTCGAGCTGTTTTTCTGATAGATCTAGATCACCATGACGTCTCCAAGTGCCCCCAAGGACAAGTTCTTCGAGAAGGTCATCAACCCCTACCTCGCGGAAGTGCTGCAACATCCTCAAACCATTGAGATGCGTGAGGGGTTGCTGCACATCCGCGATGTTGAGGGACCAAGGAGGACCGGAAGTGTGGAGACAAGGCTCGAGGCAATGGAGCAACAAGTTTTCAAGTGTCAGGAGATGGTGGAGCGTGGACTCGACTCCAATCACATAATGATCATGGAGTTCACCAACAACCACAAGCTGGACGCCAAGGACATTGGGGAGGCTATATTCAAGCTTCATGAGAAAATCAAGCACCTCCAAGCCCAGATATATGACCTGCAAAACCAAAACTGTGAGTATGAATATAGATTCAAGAGGATGAGTTTGGCTGCAGATTTAAGGATCCCGGAGACTCGATCATCCTTCTATGATGGCGAGCCTATGCCCTGGAAGAGGGACAACAAGCCTACATCATCAACAACTCCATCTCCTTCACCAGCAAAAGAGACATAATCACATGGGTATGGGCACTCCCCTTGGCAACTGCCAAGCTTGGGGGAGGTGCCCCGGTATCGTATCACCATCACACTCCTATCTGTACCGTTTTTCTTAGTTCGATCCTTTTGGTAATATCTTGATCTAGTAGAATAAAGTTTTAGTATGATTTAGTTTTGAGTTTTGCCTTATGATCCTTCTATGTAATCGAGTCCGTGAGCTATATATAATAAAGATTAGTGTTGAGTCAAGGGCTTGATTATCTTGCTATGATCGTGAGGGAATAAAAGAAAAAGAAAGAATAAAAAGAAGTAAAGAGATCATATTGATCTTATGGAGAGTAATGACTTCACATCTAAAGAGTATGATGAATAAAAGTTGTTGAGAGTTGATAAACCTAGTTTTGGTCATCGTTGCAATTAATAGGAAGTAATAAAGAAAGAGAGGTTTTCACATATAAGTATACTATCGTGGACATCTTTTATGATTTTGAGCACTCATTAAAATATGACATGCTAAAGAGTTGATGTTGGACAAGGAAGACAATGTAATGGGTTATGTTTTCTTATATCTGAAATAAAGTATATTGTCATGGATCATCCAACATGTTGAGCTTGCCTTTCCCCCTCATGCTAGCCAAATTCCTTGCACTAAGTAGAGATACTACTTGTGCTTCCGAATACCCTTAAAACCAGTCTTGCCATGAGTGTCCACCATATCTACCTATGGATTGAAGATCCTTCAAGTAAGTTGTCATGTTGCATTGTAATAAAAATTGCTCTCTAAATATGTATGATTTATTAGTGTGGAGAAAATAAACTTTATACGATCTTGTGATATGGAAGCAATAAAAGCGACGGACTGCATAATAAAGGTCCATATCACAAGTGGCAATATAAAGTGATGTTCTTTTGCATTAAGATTTCGTGCATCCAACCATAAAAGCACATGACAACCTCTGTTTCCCTCTGCGAAGGGCCTATCTTTTACTTTTGTCTTATACCTTATGCAAGAGTCATGGTGATCTTCACCTTTCCTTTTTACATTTTATCCTTTGGCAAGCACCTTGTGTTGGAAAGATCCTGATATATATATATATCCAATTGGATGTAAGTTAGCATGAATTATTATTGTTGACATTACCCTTGAGGTAAAAGGTTGGGAGGCAACACTATAAGCCCCTATCTTTCTGTGTGTCCAATTAAAACTCCATACCCATAAGTATTGCGTGAGTGTTAGCAATTGTGAAAGACTAAATGATAGTTGAGTATGTGGACTTGCTGAAAAGCTCTTATATTGACTCTTTCCAATGTTATGATAAATTGCAATTGCTTCAATGACCAAGATTATAGTTTGTTGGTTCTCAATGAAGTTTCTGATTCATACTTTACATTGTGAATAGATTATTACTTGAGCATAAGAAATCACATGACAATATCCATATATGTTGTTGTTATAAGAATGATCATGATGCCCTCATGTCCGTATTTTGTTTTATCGACACCTATATCTCTAAACATGTGGACATATTTATCGTTATCGGCTTTCGCTTGAGGACAAGCGAGGTCTAAGCTTGGGGGAGTTGATACGTCCATTTTGCATCATGCTTTTATATCGATATTTATTGCATTATGGGCTGTTATTACACGTTATGTCACAATACTTATGCCTATTCTCTCTTATTTTACAAGGTTTACATGAAGAGGGAGAATGCCGGCAGCTGGAAATCTAGGCTGGAAAAGGAGCAAATATTAGAGACCTATTCCGCACAGCTCCAAAAGTCCTGAAACTTCACGGAAGTTATTTTTGGAATTAATAAAAATACTGGCGAAGGAATCCATCAGAGGGGGCCCACACCCTGGCTACGAGGGTGGGGGCGCGCCCTACCCCCTGGGTGCGCCCCCTACCTCGTGGGCCTCCTGGCAGGCCTCCGGTGCCCATCTTCTGCTATATGAAGTCTTTTACCCTGGAAAAAATCATAAGCAAGCTTTCGGGAAGAAACTCCGCCGCCACAAGGCGGAACCTTGGCAAAACCAATCTAGGGCTCCGGCAGAGCTGTTCTGCCGGGGAAACTTCCCTCCGGGAGGGGGAAATCATCGCCATCATCATCACCAACGATCCTCTCATCGGGAGGGGGTCAATCTCCATCAACATCTTCACCAGCACCATCTCCTCTCAAACCCTAGTTCATCTCTTGTATCCAATCTTTGTCCCAAAGCCTCAGATTGGTACCTGTCGGTTGCTAGTAGTGTTGATTACTCCTTGTAGTTGATGCTAGTTGGTTTATTTGGTGGAAGATCATATGTTCAGATCCTTTATGCATATTAATACCCCTCTGATTATGAACATGGATATGATTTGTGAGTAGTTACGTTTGTTCCTGAGGACATGGGAGAAGTCTTGCTATAAGTAGTCATGTGAATTTGGTATTCGTTCGATATTTTGATGAGATGTATGTTGTCTCTCCTCTAGTGGTGTTATGTGAACGTCGACTACATGACACTTCACCATTATTTGGGCCTAGAGGAAGGCATTGGGAAGTAATAAGTAGATGATGGGTTGCTAGAGTGACAGAAGCTTAAACCCTAGTTTATGAGTTGCTTCGTAAGGGGCTGATTTGGACCCATATGTTTTATGCTATGGTTAGGTTTACCTTAATACTTCTTTTGTAGTTGCGGATGCTTGCAATAGGGGTTAATCATAAGTGGGATGCTTGTCCAAGAAAGGACAGCACCCAAGCACCGGTCCACCCACATACCAAATTATCAAAGTAACGAACGCGAATCATATGAGCGTGATGAAAACTAGCTTGACGATAATTCCCATGTGTCCTCGGGAGCGCTTTTCTCTATATAAGAGTTTGTCCAGGCTTGTCCTTTGTTACAAAAGGGATTGGGCCATCTTGCTGCACCTTGTTTACTTTCATTACTTGTTACCCATTACAAATTACGTTATCACAAAACTATCTGTTACCGATAATTTCAGTGCTTGCAGAGAATACCTTGCTGAAAACCGCTTATCATTTCCTTCTGCTCCTCGTTGGGTTCGACACTCTTACTTATCGAAAGGACTATGATAGATCCCCTATACTTTTGGGTCATCAGTTTGGCCTACTAGATTGATCTTTCTTGGAATGGGAGAAGTGCTTAGCTTTGGGTTCAATCTTGCGGTGTCCTTTCCCAGTGACAGCAGGGGCAGCAAGGCACGTATTGTATTGTTGCCATCGAGTATAAAAAGATGGGGTTTATATCATATTGCTTGAGTTTATCCCTCTACATCATGTCATCTTGCCTAATGCGTTACTCTGTTCTTATGAACTTAATACTCTAGATGCATGCTGGATAGCGGTTGATGTGTGGAGTAATAGTAGTAGATGCAGAATCATTTCAGTCTACTTGTCATGGACGTGATGCCTGTCACGGACGTGATGCCTATATACATGATCATGCCTAGATATTCTCATAACTATGCGCTTTCTATCAATTGCTCGACAGTAATTTGTTCACCCACCGTAAATTATGCTATCTTGAGAGAAGCCACTAGTGAAACCTATGGCCCCCGGGTCTATCTTCCATCATATTATTTTCCTATGAACTTGCTATTTCTGCCGCCGTTTATTTTGAATCTTTACTTTCCAATCTATACAACAAAAATACCAAAAATATTTATCTTATTATCTTTATCAGATCTCACTTTTGCAAGTGGCCGTGAAGGGATTGACAACCCCTTTATCGCGTTGGTTGCAAGGTTCTTGATTGTTTGTGCAGGTACGAGGGACTTGCGTGTAGTCTCCTACTGGATTGATACCTTGGTTCTCAAAAACTGAGGGAAATACTTACGCTACTTTGCTGCATCACCCTTTCATCTTCAAGGGAAAGCCAACGCATGCTCAAGAGGTAGCAAGTACTTCTACAACAACTTCATGGAGTTGTCCTCCTCAGACGAGGAGGAAAAATATGAGGGTGAAACGGTGATGATGTAGGCGATCCTAGAAGACGTGGCGCATGCAGAGGAGCTTGTCCTGGATTTGAGGGACCGATCAAGGGACATCGAGTGTTGAATTAGAAGAGGGCACAAGGGCATTTGACGCTGATGGACGAGTACTTTGCCCCTCGATGCCTTATTCGCGGGCAGTTTTCTCCAGCGCTTCCGGATGCGGAAAATGCTTTTGATCGCCTCTAAAATGGTGTTCGGGCCTATGACGACTACTTCATCTTGAAGAAGGATGTCGTTGAAAAAATTGCATTCCCTGGTTACCATATGTACACGTCTGCATTGAGGATGCTAGACTATGGCACAACCACAGATTCGTGGCACAAGTACCTCTGGATGTCTGAAAGCACATGCCGAGTTGCCATGGTGAGGTTTGCTACTCCGATGATCAAGGTGTCTGGACCACGGTACTTGAGAGAACCAATTGTCGCACACACCAAAAGGCTCATTGCAGTGTCTGAAGCAAGAGGGTGGCCAGGCATGCCCGGATCTCACAATGACATCAACGTCCTACCACAATCTCCATTATTTGCTAGATTGACCAAAGTACAAGCAACTCAGTGCAAATATATTTTCAATGGTCATGACTACAACATGGGCTACTATTTGGTTGATGCTATCTATCCTTCGTGGAAGATCTTCATCAATACCATATCTGAGCCAGTTGGTCAGAAAATATCTCGCTTGGCCCAGAGACAAGGAGCTAGAAAGGATGTGGAGAGGACATTTGGAGTGCTCAAAGCCATTTTGCAGTTGTTTGAGGACCTGTAAAAATACGAGATCTAGAGACCTTGTGAGAGGTGATGACAACTTGTCTGATCATGCACGACATTATATTGCAGGATGAGGATGCAGGGGCTGACGGAGGTCTTGAATTTGAGAAGATGGGTGATCCTATCGACAGCTCAGAACAGCCTCATTTGAGGAGTTTGTCTAAATGCATTAACAGATTCTGCACTGAGGAACTCATGAGTAGCTTAAGAATGATCTGATTGTGCATCTGTGTACGCTTAACGGGGCCAACCTGAATATAAGTTGGATTCAAATTTATCTATTTTATTTAAAGACTTAATGTTTGGGTTTTAATATTCAAATTTGAACTAGTATTTCATTTGAATATTTCCATTACTCAAAAAATATGTTCACTATAGAAATTTTGGAGAGTTGTGAATTTAAAAATAATCAAATATGACCGTTTGATGGATAGGATTGGATGGTCGGCTGCAGCGGCCATTTCCTAAATAATTCAGCAGGTCGTTATCTTGGTCCTCAGACTTAGTGTAGCGTGTGTGTCTAGCGTGATGTGCATGATGGGTGTGCATGGGGTCTCGGCTCGAGGAGGCCACATAGGACCTGACTCGGTGGCGCCCGTGCGCTCATACGCGGGAGCGAGCGCTCTCCCATATAAGGAAGGACCTTCCCACGTGCTAGCCAGGACAACCAAAAAAGGAACCCGCATGCGCGTGCATAACTATCCCACCTGCATTTATTAGAGGATCAAAAACTTTAAAAACTTGTAACTTTTGATTAGAATGTCAAAATTCAAATCCGTTTTCACAGTTGGGTGCCGCCGTTTATTTTGAATCTTTACTTTTTTTCCGAGCAACTTTGTGTGCTACAGAGGCAACTTTAATGCTATATAAAAGCAACTCCTTTTCCCCCCTAGTATGACTACCTATCAAATGGAGGATCCTTATAAGTTGGTTACCATGATTATCAATTGACTAACTTCACCTCTAAATCGCCTACCACAACTCCAACGTGGATCACCAAAACGCCCCAAAATATCGGAATCGACCTCTCTAACACTTTTAACCATCCAATGAGTCCAACTACTAGCAGGCATGTAAAAAAGGTCTACTGCCCCATATGAGTTCCTTGCAGTAAAAAATAGCATGCATCCCCTATGCAAAAGTAAAAAACATGCAGCAACTTTGCTATAATTTCAGACAACTCTTGTAAAATTTGAAGCAACTAGTGGCATGCATTAAAAGAGGGGTTGGTGCCCCATAAGCTCATTGCAGTAATATCAGGCAACCCTTGTGAAGAAAAAGAACCACAAAAACAACAAGTAGAGGCAACATATATAGGTGGCACTAATGCATATATATTCTCTAACATAGGCAACTATAGTGTGATTCATGGGCAACTATTAAAAAAACAAAAATGTGTTCCATGCATTTTTATGCATCTGTTGATGTGAACTGATCAGCTCCATATATATTCCGATGCAACATAATCTACTAATAATGTATTTTTTAGAATAGGAGTAACTCCCTCTATTGTGTGATGCAACTAATACAGTATTTTTTAGAATTACTTCCTATCCACCTCTCTTTGCCCGTTTCGGTTGCCTTCCTTCTTCATCTTCATCGTTTCATCAATATATTTTTTTGAAAAAACCACGGGTACCTTCTGTTGATCCACCATTTCGCCTGGTGAAGCATCAGGTTGAGCGGCCCTTTTTCTTGTAACTCAATATAAACCACAAAAATGCAAAATTGTTCTAGCAAAAGAAAACAAGCAACTGCCCTAGCAAAACCAAGCAATTGTACTAGCAAAACCAAGCAACTCCCCTAGCATCTACTTTAGGCAGAGGAAAAAATGTATGAGCAACTTGAATAGCCTTTTATGGAAAAATATTCGATCTAATCCCCCCCCCCCTCTCATCTACCTTCTCATATGTTGTAACAGAAGATCAAAGCAACTCAATTACAAAGAAACCAAAAAACTGGGAAACTGTTTGAGCATAAACAAGCAAATGTCCCTGGCACTACTAATTAGATTGTCTATTTTAGGCAGAAAAAACATATGAGCAAGTTGAATAACCTTTGTGGACAACTATCTTACCCCCCTCCCCCCTCCCCCATGTAACTTCTCATCTGTTATAGCAAAAATCCAAACTCAACTACAAAAGGACACAAAATGCAAAACTGTTCTAGAAAAAAGCAACTACCCTAGAAAAACCAAGCAATTGTCCTCGAAAAATCAAGCAACTCCCCTAACATCTACTTTAGGGTGGAGGTGGGGGCGGTGGTGTGCTTCGCACGGAGCGCGTTGACGGGAGGAGGATCAGGGCGATAGCCGTGTAGCTGGGAGGAGGAGGAGCACGACTGGGAGGAGAAGGATCACGGTTTTAGTTACGTCCCCATGACCAACTCCATCTTGCTCCCCTTGTATGATTATTCGCCAAGTATTTACGATCATACCAAAGGGATCCCACCCCGATGAGATAAATTCTTGACACATCTCTATGACACAAACTTGAAAGGTATCTAAAACCTTTGCATATTAGCCAAATTATGGTCTTGGTAATGTTACTGTTCATGAGGATTGGGCAACTGGATACATGGTTTTAGACAAGTGTATGGTTGATTGTGGGCAACTGGATACATGGTTTTGGACAAATGTACGGTTGATTGTGGGCAATTGTGGGAAATTCTTAACTAACACATGCAACCAGGAATAGCAGGAAATTCTTAACTAACACATGCAACCAGGAATAGCAGGGCCAAAAAGAACACTTGTCTGAACCAACCTATCCAATCAAGAAGAGCTTATTCCATCAAGAAATCTTAAAAAGTTCCTTTCCAATTTCAATAAGGCATGGTGTGCATTGGCTGTTGTCGTGTACAACTTATCTATGAATTTAGTCCATCAATCATCTCACAAAAAAGCACCTATCTGTTAGCTTGACTGAGAAGAGAGGCTAAAGAAAACTACACTTATACATGGATTTCCCATGATTGATTTTGAGCAACTCTTTGCAGATGTGCAACAACTACTAATACCATAGGTTGCAACATGTGCACACATTCCAGCAAACAACCCCACATCGAGAGTAGAAGCTTGTGTGTTAGCCATATTGGTTTTCTAGCTATATTTCCTGAAAATTGAGTGTGCACTACCGAACTAAGCTACTGCTCTTGCTAATACCAACGTGTATGCCAACTTTCTGATCCTAAAACTATCATGGTCAGTTTACTCATATTCTGCACCCTTTGGTCAAATAACCATGCAAATTAATCATCACATCAGTTCTAGGGGGCCATCAGGAACTACTTTCTAGATGTATCTTCTCAGTCTGTATGTGTATTCAAATCTGAGATGATAATCTAAAAAACTTACAAGCAAACAATCCAAGCAACTCGGAACAGAAATCCTGCCAAAAACAAGTAACTGTCCCTAGCATTATTACTTAGATTATCTACTACTTTAGGCAGAAAAAAGCGTGTGAGAAACTTGAATAACCTTTGTGGGAAACTATCTGCCCCCTCCCCATGCAAATTCTCATCTGGCCTAGCAAAAAAACCAACAACTCAATTAAAAAACACAAAATGCAAAACTGTTCTAGTAAAGAGGAAGCAACTGTCCTAGGAAAACCAAGCAACTGCATTACAAAAGGAATATTCAAAAATGAATCCGAGCAACTGCCCCAACAAAACTAAGCAACTGCGGTACACACACAAAATGCAACTCTTTTAATGAAATCTAAGTAACTACTCTATCCCTCTAGTGGAAAGTCGCCTTCCGAATCCAATGCTGCCCAACCCCCTTCAATCCCCATATCAGGTGTGACGCTGTCGCAAGAGAAGCCACTCAGAGGAGTACAAAATCCGCACCTCTCCCTTGTTTCCAGGCCCTATGGATGTAGTGAAAATTAAAGCAACCTTCCGTTTAATTCCAGGCAACCCATACTAAAAACTTGAGCAACTATTTGCAACTAGTTCATAACAAAGATTGTGTTGAGATGTAGGCAAGTACACAAAGCTTTTGCAGCTGATGGTTTTGTGGTAAAACAAAACCTAAATTCTAAAAGAAAAGGGCAACCAAAAAATAAATCAGAATAAGTCCTTGGAAATAAGTTTTTTGTCGGCAAGGTACATAGTTGATTGAGGCAAAAATTATATGATTTATAGGCAAACTGTGTGTTTGATTGCAGGCAGAAAATTGTACTGCAACGAAACAAAGGGCAAAGGAAAGACTATATTTTCTAATGGGTGATAAAATCAGGCAACTGTAATGTTGGTCTCAAGCAATTTTTGGATGTACCGGTACTCATGGGACTCATGGTTTCTTAGTTCTAGCTATATTTCATGAAACTTGAGTGTGCGCTACCAAAGTAAGCTACCCCTCTTGCTAATATCCATGTGTATGCGTACTTCCTGATCCTAATAATATCATTGTTCAGTTACTCCTATTCTGCATCCTTCAATCAAATAAGCAACCAATTTATCAATCATAACATCAGGAACTACTTCCTAGATATTTCTTCTCAGTTTGTATGTGTATTCAAATCAGCAAGCAAACACACCTATAAATGAATAATGTCCGACCAGCACACGAGCGGAAGGTTAGCCTCACACCACTTCTTAACAAAAGCCTCACTGCAGCGAACCAACATACACCAGTCCTAATCATCCAAACCAAGAGACTAGTCCCCAAAAATCATTGCTACAGCAGGAGCTACTTGGGCTCAAGAACAAGAAGTACTGACCTCAAGATTTGATAAGCTTGCCATGTCAAAAAAGGTCACACAAATACAGTGTAAACTAATAGTTTTTGCAACCCTGTAGCTTCTAAGTTTCATATGTTAATACGCTACTGAGTTTACTGGCAGAGATGAGAGATAATTCTGAGAGGTCAATAATCATACCCTCGTACATGATCAAATGTGCAACTATACTAGTTCATTTAGTAACTACTGAGGCAAGAACTCTTCCTATAGTTTTCAGAAAATCTAAGATGATAATGTACAAAACTTACAAGCATTGTAGCAACGTTAGATGGCTTGCATCTACACAGTCCTGAGCTGCTGCTGCTGCTGAACCATCTCCTCTAACCAACGACAGATTCAATGTTTCCATTGCCCTCCCTCCGTCTCAGGCGTCCCCCCCTCCCGGAAGAAATCACACCCCCCCCCCCCCAGCGGCGGGGTCGAAACCCTCACGGGCAAGGCCAGCGTTGAGGAGAGGGCAAATCGCACGACGGAGATAGTCTGACTACGTCATCGTCGCTGCTGATGCACGCCCCGGCGATGGACCAGCCCTTGGTGTCAGCAGACCACACGACGGCGCGGCTGCAGCCTTACCTAAGCACTAGGCCGCTCTCCGGCGTGAGCTCCGTGGCCCCTTCCTCGACGGGGATGCGGCAGCTGGCCGACCCCGCTCCAGCTAGAAGAAAGACGAGGAGGGGAGACGATGGCGCTGCTGCTCCGGTTACCCGCCGACCGACTCGCCTGGTTCCTCCAGTCCGTCGCCTCTCCCTCGACACCCCGGGCTACGACACCGTCGGCGGCTGTGGTCCTTTGATTCTTCGCCACCACCGGGTTGAGACGAGGAAAGGGGATTAGGATAAGGCGTTCTTTTCGGAGAGAGATGGTGGATGGGTAGCGTTGTTTTTTTTTTTCAGCGACGAACGTACGTGGGGCTTTTGTCCGGTAGCGCGTGCGCTCGAGACAGCAATCCAGCGCAGCTGCATGATTCAGAATTCGGGGGCCACATATGTGCCGTGTGTCCAGCGTGGTTGGTGCGCGTGATGTGCGTGCGTTCCTGGCCGTTCTCAGGCCACAGTGCGGAAGCCAGCGAAGGCTCGTCGCTGCCGGGTGCTCTTCGTCCAACAGGCAAGGCGCTAGCGAGTCCGCTTTCTGCCGCAGTGTCGCTCCAGCCACAATCCCGAGCCGCCAACTACCCCGCGAAATATCTGCCTCCTCAGCTAGTTACTTTATCTTGCCACGGACACCGTTTTTTTTTCGGGTACCACGGACACTGTTTCGAAAAAAAAATCTTGCCACGGACACGAATGTTCCTGGGTGTATATACACCCTATATAAAACATAATAGTTAAATAAAAAGTAAAAAAATTGGAAATGTTTTAAAAATAAACTTGACCTTCCATTGTACTCGTAAAAAAAGTCACGAAATAAAAATCTCCGTTGATTTTAAGGCAAAAGAAAGGCCAAAATAGTGTGAATAGTTACTTGTATGTAGCAATAATTTTTTCCCTGAAGTCAACGGTGGTTTTTTATTCACCAAAAATTATACACTAATGCAAAAGAAAGTCAAGTTTATTCTATAAAAACTTCTATTTTTTCATTATTATTATTATTTCTATATTGGGTGTATATACAACCATGAACCAAAGGGCATTTCCCATCTTGCCACACATGTTCATATACATTTGACAGAGAACAGATGTACATTTGTGTATATAATTATTTTTTCTTGATGTGTGCACTATCTTGTCCTGTCTAATTGGTACTACGTCATATCTATTTTGTGGCTGGTAACTCATGCGTGAATTTTAGAATCTAATGTCTTTTTATGAACCAGATCAGATGTTGTCGGCTTGTATTCTTGAATTATAGTAGTTGTCTAGTTGATATATTTTGTAAGAATATAGTGTTAAAGTTAAGTTTAATTTTTGAAACTGGTTATTGTTCATATTACATTTCATTGCTTATGCTGAAAAGTTGCAAGTTGTGGGCTGCTTTCAATTAAAAAAATGGTCACCACAACTTCTATACACCGCTCTTCTCTCAAACCAAACACAAAAAGGCTATCTCGAACCACTTGACATTCGACCCAACCAAAAAGATGGCTATCCCTAGTTAGAACTTAGGTGGTTACAGACTTACGAATAACCATGACCATTCAGACATATTCCCCAAGCCAAACGAATCACTAGTAAATGTGGACATTTGGCTCCCGGGAGCCCGGGAAATCAGAATCTGTATCCTACATCTGTATGACTGTATCTCAAACTACTTGACATTCGACCAACCAAACAAAATATATTCCTAGTTAGGACTTAGGACTTAGGTGGTTAGGGATGACCACAACCATTCAGACATATCCCCGAAACAAACGAACCACTAGTGAATCCACACGTTTGGCTCATGGGAGCCCGGGAAACCCGAATATGTATCCTACATTATCTTATCAGCATGCATGTAGTAAATGCGGTTGAATTTTTCATTGTCCCAATACGAGACAGATACACACACAGGTATACAACTTAGGAACAGGAAAACACATTTATTTCAAACATGTGGAGTTTAGGTTCAAATAGTCATGGCTTGTACCTTATCATTACATTGTCAAAGCCACATCTCTCTTGTTGTGGGTTCTCTTCTTTTTAACGAGGCATTACATTCCACGGTTTCTCTTTCCCGTGAAGCAGCATCCAGAAGAACGAGCTATGACGGAAAAATCCCCGTCCCATGTAGTCCTGGTTGCAGTGGATCAAGGATCATCTGCTCCAATCCTGTAAGTTATATCGTTCTCTTTTTTTTGCAGGAAAGTTCTCTCATTCTACACTACATTTACCTTGATTTATTTGGATATGCTCAGTCTTTCTCTTCTCTTTAAATCTAAATGGCGCAATAAATTGCAACTTGGAAACCAATTTTTTATAGATGTTTCTTCCCTAGATAGCTGACCATTTTTTCTAGAGAAAATGAACAACTACTGGACATTGTACAAGAGGAGGGGAAGGACTCTTTGAAGGGTGTCGTGTGCTTGAATTTGCAAACAAAGATAATGGAAGCTCCCCGAATACCACATTAGCCCCACTCTACAACCCACCTTGTACCTTTTATTTTATTGTCGTAAATACCTTTTTTTGCAATAAATTACACAGTAGAGCCCTGCCATTTCAGGGTTCACGAAAAAATACTACTCCCTCGGATCCATGTTATTGTTGTTGATCGGAGAGAGTACCACATTAGCCAACAAATAGATAAAATTTAATAGATCATTTAGTGTTTATCGTGAAGGTCGGTTATTGTGAAATATAGAGAAGACATATTTTTTTGAAAAGGAGGTTGACCTCCGGCCTCTGCATCAATCGATGCATGCAGCCATATTATTAAAAAGGTAACATGGTCTTAAGTTCCAAGGAAGCTCATAAACTGAGCAAAATTTAAAAAAAATAGTCTATAAAGCGCCACAACCGGCGATAAAGCGCCACAACCGGCGATAAAGAACAGGTTACGATGCTTACACACCTAGCCTTAGTAACTCGCCATCCAAATCGGCTGAAGATAGCCCGTGCTACCATCTCCCGTGGTTGCACCCAATAGCCAAGAGCTCCCTGAAGTCCGTATGAGTGAGTAACGACCACATATGGATCCAAGCTGTAGCTCTGTAGATAACCTGCAAAAAATTAGTGAATTTTGTCCCATTAAAAATCATATCGTTTTTAGTGTTCCATATAGCCCGGAATAGTGCACATATCCCTCCGATTATGCTTAGCTATGTGTATTTTCCACTTCATTAAGCCACGTCCCAAATAACGTGTTTATGCTCATTGGGAGATGAACGTTAAAAGCTATATGAATTGGTCGGCATAACAATTTTGCAAGTGGATATTTCACAATACATGACGGGCCATGGCGGAGGAACCAGAAGTAGGCATTGTGATGAATAGGAGCTACAGGAAAGTTTATGAACGTATGAAGCAAATAGGGAAAACAATTGATGCACCAGACAAATGAATTGAAGAAGACGAATAGTAGACTTGGTGTGCAGTAGACATCAGGAGCTGGGCTCAGATGTACTCTAGATAGTTACATGTTGGTGGCTTGGTGGGCCAAGGTTACATGAAAAGACATTTAATGCATATGAGACCTGAGTGAGGATGATCTGGGGCACGGGAGCACGCATGCATGCAGTGTATGATTGCGTCATGCAGTGTATGATATTGTCAAGATTCGTGAAGTGGTTTCGTGATTAAAGCTTAATTTATTTATTTATTTGCGAGGGATGATTAAAGCTTAATTACTGCATGCCTGCAACTTTTAGTAGTATAACTTTGGACGAGAGTGCATGCCTCACAGTCAGAACGAATGATTTGCCGTGATGATGACCACCGGCCTCCTCATATATTTATACACGTACGTACAAAGGATAAGTACAAGGTTGTTAGGGTTACAACTGATGGCGTGATCTGCCCTTATCTACAGCTAGCCTAACAACCAGAATCCTAACTATACATCACGTTTAACATTCCCCCGCAATCTCATCCTGACACAAGGTTGAGATTGGTGCGCAGCCGCTCAAGCATGACCTTCGTGAGAGGTTTGGTAAATGCATCGGCTACCTGATCAGCAGAGGCAATGAACCGGACGTCAAGTGCACCCATGGCCACCTTTTCTCGCACAAAATGGAAATCCACCTCAATGTGTTTAGTACGAGCATGAAACACCGGATTTGCAGTGAGGTACGTGGCACCGAGGTTGTCACACCATAGAATGGGTGCTCGAGGCTGCGGAACGTGCAACTCTTTCAGCAAGGATTGTATCCAAGAGGCTTCAGCAGTTCCATTCGCAAGCGCCTTGTATTCGGCTTCGGTGGATGAACGCGAGACTGTCGGCTGTTTCCTCGCACTCCATGAAACGAGGTTTGGTCCAAAAAAGACAGCAAAACCACTGGTGGATCTTCGGTCATCGCTGCAGCCAGCCCAATCAGCGTCAGTGAATACACTGATCAAAGTTGATGGCGAGCGCCTGATGGTCAGGCCTGTCGCAACTGTCCCTTTCACAAATCGCAAGATGCGTTTAACAGCTTCCCAGTGCACATTAGTGGGCCTTGACAAGAACTGGCAGACTTTGTTCACGGCGAACGAGAGATCCGGTCGTGTCAAAGTTAAGTACTGAAGAGCTCCAACGGTGCTTCTGTACTTGAAAGCTTCATCCTCATTCAGTTTATGTCCAGCATCACGAGTGAGCTTCTCATGGGTGCACATGGGTGTTGAAATTGCTTTGCAATTCACCATATCAGTACGCTGCAGCAAATCAAGGGCGTATTTTGTCTGAGTAAGAGTCATTCCCCCGGAATTGCGAAGTACTTCAATACCGAGAAAATAATTCAGAGAACCAAGGTCTTTCACAGGGAAGGTATCCGAGAGTCGCTGAAGCAGATTATGCATGGCAGAGGCAGATGAGCTCACGATGACGATATCATCCACATAGACAAGCATGTAGATGGTGACACCTCGATCAACAAGGATGAACAGAGATGTATCGGCTGCTGACGGATGAAACCCAAGCTGCTGAAGACGCTCACTAAGACGGGCATACCATGCACGAGGGGACTGTTTGAGGCCATACAACGCCTTGTGGAGCTTGCAAACATAGTCTGGCCGTGACTGATCCTGAAAGCCGGGGGGCTGCTGCATGTAAGCTTCTTCAGTGAGGACACCGTGAAGGAAAGCATTGCTGATGTCCACTTGACGGAAGTGCCAGCCACGGGAAACAGCGAGCGAGAGGACGAGGCGCACGGTGGCAGGTTTGACTACCGGAGAGAATGTTTCCGAGTAATCAAGCCCGTACTGCTGAGTGAAGCCGCGCGCGACGAGCCGTGCCTTGAACTTGTCGAGGGAGCCATCTGCCTTATGCTTCACTTTGAAGACCCATTTGCAGCCTATAACATTTTTGCCGGGAGGTCGAGGCACCAATGACCATGTCTTGTTTTGTTGAAGAGCTTGGAACTCAGACTCCATCGCGGGCCGCCACTGATCATCGGCAAGGGCGGCGCGAAATGAGCGAGGCTCCGCGTGGAACGCACGACGGCGAGGGTCGTAGCGGACGGTGCCATCGCTTGGCACGAGCATCTTGACGATGTTGTTGCGAAGGCGAGTCGTCATCGGATGCAGGGCGCTGGACGAAGCAACTTCAGCCTCCGCGGCAGCATCGGACGACGGGGTCGCCGGCGGTACTGACGCTGGAGTTCCGGTGGACGAACAGGCCGGGTCGACGTCGTCAGCCTGGTTGGGCGTCAGACTAAGCCGGCTGACAGGAGAAGCCGGGCTGCGCGATCCAGGCGGCGTGACGAGAACGGCCGAGGGTCCGGCTGAAACATCTGCATGGCCCCCGTCTGTATGGCTGCTACGTGGCGCACATGGCGACGTGAACTCCTGGCGAGTACCTGCAGGAGACAAAGACGAGCTACACGAAGCATCAGGCAGCAAGGTCATGTCATATTTGCGCATGCGATCATCCATTAGAGCCGGCTCGGTGATGGGAAAAAAAGAGGATGGTGTGGAAAGAATGGGTGAGGACTTTTGCACTACCGAGCTAGTTGAGAACGGAAACACTTGTTCATCAAAAGTGACATCACGAGAAATATAAATGCGACCACTAGAGCGATCTAAGCATTTGTAGCCTTTGTGCATGGAGCTATATCCCAAGAAAACGCATTGCCGAGACCGGAATTCTAGCTTGCGGTTATTATAAGGGCGCAGGTTCGGCCAACAAGCGCAACCGAAAGCACGGAGAAATGTATAGTCTGGTTTATCGCCAAAAAGACAAGAGACCGGTGTGGAGTTTTGAAGGACTCGAGTGGGCATGCGATTTATGAGATAGCAAGCGGTGAGAAAAGCCTCGTCCCAAAACCGAACGGGGAGGGAGGAGTGAGCGAGAAGAGCGATGCCTGTTTCGACGATATGACGATGTTTCCGTTCTGCGATGCCATTTTGTTGTGAGGTATGAGGACAGGAAACCCGGTGCGCAATGCCTTCTTTTTGGAAATAGCGGGAGAGACGGCGATACTCGCCGCCCCAATCCGTCTGAACAGTTTTAATTTTTGCATCGAGCATGCGTTCAACATGTTTTTGGAAGGTGTAGAAGGCTTGTTCAACATCGGATTTTCGTTTAAGGAGATAGATCCATGTAAAACGGCTATAATCGTCCAAAAAACTCACATAATATTTAAAACCACCAACGGAAGTAGTAGCAGGGCCCCATACATCCGAATGAATAATTTCAAGAGGTGTATAAGTGACATGATTAGAATCTCGAAAAGGTAGCTGATGAACTTTTGCGCGCTGACACGCATCACAAACACTAGACTCGGTAGATGGTGCACAAGCAAATTTATTTAACCTAAGAACTGAATCGACAATACTTTTGGGCGGATGACCTAATCTTTTATGCCATAAATCTGAAGATAGCCTGATGCTGGAGAGAGCTCGAGAACCAGATACGAGCGACGACTGCTTGTAGCTTGGCACCGGGTAGAGACCATTGCGGCATCTACTTTGAAGAAGAACCGCCTTCGTTGCTTGGTCCTTAAGACGAAAAAGATCAGGATAGAATTCAGCAAAAGCATGATTATCATAGGCAAGTTTTTGTGCAGACAGGAGGTGTTTGTTGATGTGTGGAACATGCAAAATGTTACGGAGGTGCAGAGGTTTGGATAAACCGGGAATAGTGGAATGACCAACATGCGCAATAGACATACCTGCTCCGTTGGCTGCATGCACCTTGTCTTTGCCACCATACTTCTCATGGAAGCTGAGACGGTCCAGGTCACTCGTCAGGTGATCGGTGGCGCCGGTATCTACATACCAGTCGGTGTCGACGGAGTACGAGCCTCCTGGGCCGGTGTTGGCGACGTTGCCGGAGCGCTCACGCTGCTCTTCTGGCTGGAAGGCGTGGTTGAACCGGTTGCGGCAGTGGAGGGCGTCGTGGCCGAACTTGGATCAGACCTGACACTTTAGGTTAGTCCGGCCGTTGCCGCGGCCGCGCGTTCCGCGACCACGTCCGCCCTGATCGCCGTGTCCGCCGCGTGCGCCTTGGCCGCCTTGTCCGCCACGATGACCATCAATGTGGCGCGCAGCAACGTTTGCGGACGGATGGATGTTGCCGGACGATGCCTGCTGCTCGAGGCGAAGTTCGGCGCTGAGGAAGAAGGCATAGAAGCTGATGGGGTCGTTGCGCGCCGTGATGGACGCGACCAGAGGCTCGAACTCAGGACCTAGTCCGGCGAGTATGTAGCCCAGCACCTCGTCATCGTCGAGCGGCTTGCCGATGGAAGCCATGGCGTCGGCGAAGCCCCGCATCTTGCGGTAGTATCCCGAGGCGGTGAGGTCTTTCTTCTTCAGATTGGATAGCTGGTAGCGCAACTGCATGATACGAGCATGATTTTGTGATGCAAACAACTCATGAAGAGTAGTCCAGACCTGAGCAGAAGTGGTGAGCTGGGTCATCTGCCCAAGTATATCCTCGGTCATGGAGCCGAGGAGCGCGATCATGACGAGCTGATCCTTCTGGAACCAGCGAAGGAACTCCGGGTTGGCGACCTCGACAGCTGCATCGCCAGTGCCCTCTATGAGGGTCTGCGGCGGCGCTTCCTCGGTGCCGGCAACATAGCCGAACAAACCGTTCGAGGCGAGGGCAGGGATGGCTTGAGTCTTCCACAGCAGGAAGTTGTCCCGCGTAAGGCGCAGCGTGATGAGGTTGCCGAGAGTGGTGACGGAGATTGGAGCGGAGGAGGAGGAGCCGGCGGCAAGGGTGCCGGCGTTGACGGTGGAAAGGGCGCCGGAAGTGTTGGTGATGGGAGCAGCGTTGGAGCCGGCCATGGTGGGTAGGATTAGATCTTATTGCTCTGATACCAAGTCAGAACGAATGATTTGCCGTGATGATGACCACCGGCCTCCTCATATATTTATACACGTACGTACAAAGGATAAGTACAAGGTTGTTAGGGTTACAACTGATGGCGTGATCTGCCCTTATCTACAGCTAGCCTAACAACCAGAATCCTAACTATACATCACGTTTAACACTCACACATCCTATCCCCATGATTTACTTTTTAACTTGTAAATTTGAATTTATTATATCTTTTGAATCGAAAGCTCAATTTGTATTTTGTTTGCATATCTGTGTTCCTTACGACAAGAGTTTTGAAATATGATCAATTTGGAATATGTTTTGATGCTTTTAAAAGGTCGATAAGTTTCAAATCCTGAAACTCGAGAGAAATGAACGATAAAATCAGTATGTTTTAGAACTGAAACTTAAAATCATGTGGGCATTGGCGGAAAGCTTATATACTTAGGCCCTGTTTGTTTAGGCTTTTGCAGTTTTTCCACTTTGGCCAAAAAGTCATAAAAGCTCCTAAATAGATGCTTTTGAAGTTTTTATGGCTTTTGGAGCCAAATATTGTTATATTGATTCATCAAAAGCCATAAAAACTCTAAAAGCACCTATTTAGGAGCTTTTATGGTTTTTTGGTCAAAGTGAAAAAGCTGCAAAAGCAGAAGCAAGAGCCCAAACAGTGCCTTAGGCATATTGAACAAGACACATCAAACAAATTAGAAGAAACATGACGCAATCATACACTGACTCAATGTGGAGATTTACCCATTGTGTAGATACTGACTCCGCCAATGCACGTGGGGCTCCAACTTTTTGACAAGTTTTGAGAACTTCAACAAGTTTTATCTACTAAAACTTTATAGAACGAATGATAAGTTTATAAAACTTGGTAAAACTTAATATTATGACCATCAAGTTTTAATATCTGAAACTTGGCAAATTTTTAAAAAGGTGTCTAAATATACTCAAAATTGGTATTATTCAAAAGTACTAATTGTAGCAAACACGAATATTCAAACGAAACTTAATTCGAACTTCCAGTTCAAAAGATGCAATAGATTCATATTTTAAGATAAGTGAAAAAATATGTGAGGATAGTACGTAGTGTTTAGGTACGCTACCTACTTTTTTGTCAACATATTTTTTTGTTACAATTGTAATGTTTATTAGGTAACCCGTACAGATTTGGGTGAGGACCCGGGGCGGGAGGGAGCTCCTGAGCATTTCCCTCCTACTAGTAGAATTTCTTTCTCCAATCCCGTCTCCCTCCTCTGCATCTCTCCCGAAATGTTGAGTCTCGTCTCGTCCTGCTTCGGTTAGATCTCTGCCACGAGATTCGCAGCCCCGAAGGATTCCCCATCCGTCATCCGTGTACGTAGTTGGCCGGCGAGATTGGCGGCGGCGAGGCACCGGAAGGAGGAGGACGACGAGATGCTGCTGGGGGACGGCGACATCGAGGAGAGCCCCCGTGAGAGCTTCCACGACGGCGATGGCGACGGCGAGCTCGTTCGAGTCCCGTCGGTGGCCGCACAGTTAACTGTACGTCCTTGGTCGCATTCTCTCTCTACTTGATCCCCTCCCTTTACTGACTTCGTTTGTTTGATCTGCCCCGCTCCACTGTGCTATTACTGGTTAAGCATTCGATCGTGCTGTGGTTTGCTCTGCCGATTTCAATGTGCTACTATGCTTAAGTATTCAGTAAAATTCGGTGATTGGGAATGAACGACAGAGCACTAGTTTGTTCTGAATGTGGATTCACTCGATTGACCAATGACGTGTGACGCGTCTAGTTGCAACACCTAATCCAAGCTCGGAGTGGCCTAAAGTTCAGTTCACTGACACTTAGTTGGAATTTGGTTTATCGTTGGATGAACTGCATTGCTGATATTGATCCCAAGAAAAAAAACAATAGGTACAGCTAGTCCGTGAATAGCCAGCCATTGCACTGTAAAAATAGGGTAGGTTCGATCTATGGTCATTGAGGGCCTCCTAAAAGGATCTACTAAATTCATCGAGTTGTTCTAAAGAATCAAAACGGTCGGTTATTAACGGAATTCCTTGTCGGCTTTCCATGAAATACTCGTTTGGCCTAGGACTTCCAAACACGTCATAAGCTAAACCCATACTGACAAATAACCAACCCGCAATGAATAGAATTATCTCATTTGTTCAATCGGACTGGACGACACAGGTTGACTGAAACCGGTAGGAAATAGGAGATCTTTTTTCAGCTTCGCCTAGCACCAGTATAGACTATAAGTATTGTAGTTTTACAAAAAAGAGAGGGATAATTTTTATCTATACCCCTATATAGTGTGCGAAAAACTTTGAAAGATGGTCGTTCGATGAAGCCAATCCGACGGTGCAGAGGTGGCAAATCCGAGCACTACTGGCCATTGGATATCATCTACATTCCACCAGTTTGCCACATGTACAATTTAGAAGACTCCTTGGTTGAACTTAAACATATTGCACAAACCTCAAAACACAAGAACTTCTTTGTTCTAGAATCTTCCGTATCATAATTACCCAATTTTTTTCTAGATGAATTGCCATTATTTGTTTTTATTTTATGCTTTACAACGCACAATTCCATGAATCTTAAAATAGATTAGTTTTTTTATAAAAACTAATTGATTTTGAATGAGATGAACTATAAGAATTAAACGAACATCTACATCATGCATATATGACTCAAAGCTTACATGCTATAATGTGATATTTATTCATAATTTGGTTACCAAATCTCATGCGTGCAATGCACGTGTACCTTACTAGTAAAAAATAGTACAGCACTACTATTGTTGACGTGCAATTTTCAAAACTGACACCACCTGTGTTGACCCCTAGCAGCATTACTAATATGACACTTAGACTAGTATATCGCTTTACCAATGGGTATAATTTTTATATTGATTGGCACAACGAGAAGGTAAAGAATCACTAATTGATGCCTTTGCTGGCATTTCC
The DNA here is from genome assembly GCF_018294505.1 of Triticum aestivum. NCBI lineage: Eukaryota > Viridiplantae > Streptophyta > Magnoliopsida > Poales > Poaceae > Triticum > Triticum aestivum. The sequence continues at coordinate 455,553,423 of NC_057811.1, read as the reverse complement.
TAGTAGCTGGCTGCACTCAATCAAGAATGCCACCAGTTTTCCTTTTTATGCACAGACGGTAATGGTCAAGGCGTGGTGTTTATTTTGCAGGGAAACAACAGACACTTACACGATTGCTGCATCTCCCATCTTGGGTTACCTGGGTCCTTCGATGAGCACATACTCAATTGATGACGGTCGCAGTGGTCTGGCTTCTGACCTCAAGTTGCCTTTTATCTTGGATAAACTAGAACCTGTCGAGAGCCCACGGAGACATCTTCTTGGGTCGGTTCAAGATGAGGACCTCTCGTTTCAGTATACCAAAGAGATCGACGTCCGTCAAGGGTGCAGCGTAACACAGACAGTCTTCAATGGTAGTTTAAATATTGAAATAGAGAGTAAGGTATTCGGTAACTTCCTTACGGTCCAACATATTTGATTAGCCTATGTTTCCTCACTGTAGGTATTAACGTACTGGCTGGTGTTGGCCTTCTTTCCACTCCGTCTACAATTCATGAAGCTGGATGGGCTGGTCTTGCAGTTCTGTCTGCTTTTGCAATTATTTGCTGTTATACTGGAGTTCTTCTCAAGCATTGTTTCGAGAGCAAAGATGGCATTTCAACCTATCCAGACATTGGGGAGGCTGCCTTTGGGAGGATTGGCCGCTTGATCATATCTGTAAGCCCTGGTTTCTGTAGAAGATGGCTCAGATAACATTCTTGATTGTATGTTATGAGAGTGCCACCAAAGCCATAAATCAGCACAGCACATAACCTTAAAAACTAATGTTTGGCTACAAGGTTGTTTATTAGATGCTATATGGCCTTGATTAGTCAAAATGCATATATTTTCTAGGTAGTTATTATTCGCTTTGTTGGTAAAAGCAAACTTAAATTATTTGCACAAGTATCATGTGGGAGCAAACACAGACACATCTAGCGCGCCCACTCTCCTTTTGTCATGTTGTTTTGTGTTTGGTGTTAGTTTGGCAATCCGATCCTTGCCGGGTCATTGCCGTATCTAAAAAATCACAAGCTAGCATGATCCTGTTCCTTGCTAGAACAGTGTCACATCTGAAAATTTACAAGCTAGCATAAACACCTGCTGATTCGATTCAAGTTCTAGTCCTTATTCCTATTTTTGAATGTTGCCACCCACTTCAGAGTTCACATGACATGAATAAGTCAGAATTGCAAGATAGAAGTTCTGGTCTTGGCTACTTTTTTTCGAAAAGGAGGGAATGCCCTGGCCTCTGCATAGTTTCAGTTTCAGCTACCCCTAGTATTCTCGGAAAAAAAAGTCTTAGCTGTTTCTAGGATGAGAAAATGCACATCTAAGTATCTAACCTCATTTATCTTACTTTTCTGCATAAATTGTTTATCTCTGGTAGCGAAAATACACTGATTGATGTTTACTTTTTTTTGCAGATTATTTTGTATACCGAGTTATATGTAAGTAGCTCATTTCTGCATGGCTTGTATTTTCCAAAGTTTGCCATCTAATTGCTTGATTATTGGGCAAATTATGAAACTGTTTTCCTAACTGATCTCTGTATAATTCTTGGGAAAGAAACATTTATCTCTACGTATTATTTGTTGGATGCAGTCATATTGTGTGGAATTCATTATTCTGGAAGGTGATAATATCACATCAATCTTTCCTGATGTTAATCTTACTTTGTTCGGGATTCATGTTGATAGTAGACATTTCTTTGGAATTCTAACTGCTCTTGTAGTCCTGCCCACAGTATGGTTGCGAGATCTTCGAGTGCTATCATTCCTTTCAGGTCTCACTACTCTTAGCCTGCTTAATTAATTTTGTTACGGGCATCATGAGTGAGATTAACATGATTTTAATTACTTGCGCAGCGGGCGGCATTATTGCAACTCTTGTGGTTTTTGTATCTGTTGCTCTAGTTGGCACCACTGAAGGTGTAGGGTTCCATCCGACTGGGGAAGCAGTCAAGTGGAGTGGGATGCCCTTTGCTATCGGTGTTTATGGTTTCTGCTACTGTGGGCATTCGGTATTTCCGAATATCTACCAATCAATGTCTGATCGCACAAAATTCACCAAGGCACTCTTTATATGGTATGCATGAACAACTTTCTTACACTGGTTAGTTTTTTCTGTAATATTCACATTCCTCAATGCATGCATATTTGTAATGTGCAGCTTCACAATTTGCACAGCAATATATGGCTCGTTTGCTATTATTGGCTATCTCATGTTTGGTGACAAGACGTTGTCGCAAATAACTTTGAATCTTCCAAAAGAGTCATTTGCCTCAAAAGTTGCTCTGTGGACCACGGTAACAATTTTGCTCAACTTAATTTCAGTTCCTGATACGTAACTATTTACTTTATATTGATCATTAAATTTTTTTGTGTGTCTCAGGTGATCAACCCTTTCACTAAGTATCCTTTGGAATTTCTATTGTCAAACTTTGTTATGTCAAGGCTCTATTAAGTTGATTTTCACTGTACCAACTCTATAGAACAGCTTCATGCCTTCATCCTTAACCACAAATAGATTTGCCTTGTTGTTAAACCCAGTGGCTCGGAGTTTAGAAGAGTTGCGCCCTGAAGGATTTTTGAACGAAACAATCTGCTTTATTATACTGAGGACAAGCCTTGTGGCGTCAACTGTTGTGATTGCCTTTCTTCTTCCATTCTTTGGTATGCTTATACCTTTGTTCATCACTGATTATTTTTTCTATGCATTGTTTTTAAGATTGTCAAATCTTCTGCACATAGAATGCATACTTATCATCCTTGCTTTTGTTGTCTTTTGCGGGTGCAGTCTTCACTGTCAATCCGATGTACTTGTAGTACATTTTATTTCCTTTGGTTTTCTCGAAAACCCAGTAAATTTCCTTTGGAAACACATAAATTTTACACGCAATTGTTTCCTCACAAACAGCTAAATGCAAAGTAACTCATTACAAATAATGTAATACCAGGATTACTAGTTGAAACATCATCTAGATTAATTGCATTTTTCAAGATTTGTTAACTCCATGCTCCTGGAAAACTAACCCTTTCATAGTGTTAATGAGCAGTGACCCGCTCAGATCGGGGTTTAATTGAGGACTTGGTTATCTTCCTTTTTGGAAAAAAGAATTGGGGACTGCCTGTAGGCTCCGTTATAAATCCAATATTCCTAAAACACTTCCTTCTTTTAGGGAACTCCTAAAACACCTCTGCTTACCATAGTACTACACACTTCAGCTGCTTAAGCCATTATCTGCTCTGTAATCTTTATTGGCGGCTCACAAAAGACTTCTCTGAGAACACATTACAGAAGAATTATACAGTGTATTCCTGACTTACATGTTGCATATTCCAGGTTTGGTGATGGCTCTGATTGGATCCCTGCTCAGTATACTTGTGGTATGCCATTTTTTCCTCCATTTAATGGCTTCTTTAGCTGTACTAAGCTGCGCAAAATAAGAAATCTGTAAAAAGACCAAACTCATCATACAACATTTTTATGTAGTAAATTTGGCTACGTCCCTGTGGGCTGTTCATGAGAATAATAGTCTTATCCTCTAAAAAAACCTACAGCCGCGTATGAAATACAGATGACAAAGTAACGTATGTGCTCCTTTTGACTTCACTGCACGATTACAGGCAGTCATAATGCCCGCCTTGTGCTTCTTGAAGATCACACAGAATAAAGCCACACGTACGCAGGTACGATATAATTCACCATAAGCTCTCCAAGCTTCCTTCTCCTCTTCTGGAGATGATTTCTGGACATTCAAGATTTCTCTGTGCATACCATATGGGTACTCCAATTTCAGGTGATTACAAGCGTCGCCATAATAGTGGTTGGAGTCATCAGTGCCGCCCTCGGAACCTACTCCTCGGTGGCCAGCATAATTGGATACTACTGATTCTTCCAAGGCAATCTCTTCAACAACTCTCAGTGCCGTCACTCTTGCCAAGAGTTTTTGCTGTGTATCATCGAATTTTACCGTGCTCTATGTACATCCTTCGACCTAGTATAGTCGATTTATAAAGACTGCATCTCTAGTAACAAACTAACAATGCATTACTGTTACCATTTAGCTGCTGCTATATCATTTGGTGTACCATATTTCCGTCAAGCGTTGCGGTTTAGATATTGCCAGTTGCTCCGCTAATTTTTTTTTCCCGAGTCGAAGTTGCTCCGCTAGTTGTGCGGCCGAAATGGACACAGTAAAATGGGCCAGGATGCATTGGACAAGACTTGCCTGCTCCCCGTGCGTGCGCCCATCCGTGCTCCCGCGTATGTGGCTTGATTTGATTGGAACAAAATAAGGCCCGGCCCCACCCCCTTAAAATTGGGGGGGGGGAGATGATTAGATTAGAAAGGAAAAAGAAAAAAAGAGGGAGCACGGATGGGAGCATGGGGAGGGAGCAGACAAGCCGGATCCGGATGCATTACACGGGCTTATGCCAGCTGGTATCAGTAGGTGAGCTGGAATTTAGGGCTTACACCAGCTGGTGATATCGGTAGGTGGGTTGGGTCTTATCTTGTTTGTGCCTTCAAGTGCACTTTTGAACAACAAGTTGTGCAGACCATTTACCGCTCAAAAAAAGTTGTGCAGACCATTCTGATTTCTGAATTTCTATAAAACTGAAAAAAAAATCATGCAAACTCTCATAAAAATATGACCATTTGCGGTATGTGCAATAAATCTGTACTATTAAAGATGAGTTTGTTGGTTTTGCTTAGGGATGTAAACTTGGTCCTGTTTAATATATCCTGTTTAAACCCACTTATGATCTAACAGTTCAATAATTTATTTAATTATTGAGGAAAATAAACTATGAAGCTAGCTAAAGTTAACTAAATGGGACTTGCGGATGCTGCTTATCTGCCATTCACATCTCACTTTTGCTTCCATCCCTCTAAGCAAATTTTTTTCCAAACCAAAGAATAGCTTCCATTATTATTATTTTTCAAACTGACTCCACCTCCTCATTTCCGGGGCAAGAAATCCCTCGTAAGGTAAATCAACATAAATCAAATAAACCGCCAATAACAAGAAATCCTTTAGAAGCAAACAACAAAATAAATTAAACTGACGTAGTTGTATGGATACAATCTCAATCATGTCGTATCTTTCCTTATCTTTGACTACGAATTCCTTCCTCACAACATAGCTCAATCGTACTACGTTGAACCATTAGAATAAAGTTGCCCTCGTTGGCAAAAAAAAGGTATTTAGCTAGTAAAACAATAAGTGAACTGTACCATTGTTACCGTCCGCATATAGCTTTAGACAAGTACTCATATTTTACGATCAAATTTTGCATGTCAACACACGGTCACACGCTGCCACGCGTGATGCGCACAAGCAAATCCTTCATAGTTTTCCTCCCTCGCGTGAATAATTCCACTAGTGGGGCCAAGCTTTGCTCTCCATAATCTCTCTGCCCCCCCCCCCCCACCTCGCCCCTGATTTCAACGGTGTTTTTATACTAGCTAAAAAGGAAACCCAAGTTGATTAACATTTAATTAATTGGAGAAGCACACACAGTCTGAAAACGACCACTGCGACGTGCGCGCGCAATAGCCATCCCCCAACACGATATGGGAGAAGTTATATACATGTTTTTATTTGAACTAGATAATTGTCGCACCATGGACTAAATATTCTAGGAAAATGTTAATTGGGGAACGTTCATGGTTAGGAGGTCCTAGGGAACACCCCCATAGCCATTGAATCTAGATCACGTGGTTGGTATTTTTTTTTAAATGATGCCCGTTATTTTTTTTGCATCTTATGGCAACTTTCTCTTCTGATCATGGCAATTCTTTTGGAGTTGCCATGACAATTTTAGTTGGAGTTGCATGGGAATTCGAGCGTTCGCTGGGAAAATACTCTCAAGGAACGTTCCTTGGATATTGGCATATCTAGTAGGTTAGTTTGTGATTTACCTACCATTTAATTATTGATATGATTATATAAAAGAAATTTATTTGGTAACACTTATTTTTACATTGTACTATTGTTACCATTTAGCTGCTGCTATATCATTTGGTATACTAGATTTTTTTTTGAGAAGCTTGCCACTTTATTTAAACCTCGAAAACGTCAGGTATATGAACAAAATCAGGCCTGGCAATCAGCCATACATGTCTACCTATGTCTATGGATAGAGAAGCTTTAGCTAAATCATGGGCATCACCATTTGATTCTCTCCCTTTGTGCACAATGTCCGCCGCTTCAAAGCTTCTTTGTCTCGTCTGGATATCTCTTATGATCACTGAAGGGACTCCCAGGCAGCAATCTTGTAAGTGCCTAACCGTCGTGCTGCAGTCTTTCAGTCTTGTCAGCTTTTTTTAGGCAAACTCACAAAGCTTTTATTAAACCGTCACGTTTACAGGGACGAAGAAAAGATCTCCAGGGTGTCCTAACCAAACATGACGACCGGTCCCAAGAGTTAAAGCATGCTTTGCTAGTTTGTGGGCCTCAACATTCGAGGTTCTAAACTCATGACTAATAAAACAAGAGATAAAATTGCTATAGTGTTCCTTCATCTCATGCACCACTGCTCCATAAGCCGACGATGTCCCTCTCTGAATTGCTTCAACCGCTGACTTGCAATCGGAGACGACAATAATTTTTTGAATATAGAGATCATCTGCTAGGGCTAGTGCTTCTCTTATTGCCAAACTTTCCAACACTTCGGGCTTTTTCTTGCTGATCCGATAGGTGTGCGACCCAAATAGATACAATGAAGTGGGCCAGGATGCATTCCAAGGGTTGCCGGTTGGTTTCAGTAACTGGGTTGGGCTTTATATTGCTGCAGTTAAATAGGCCATGATGCATTTTAACTTTTCAAGGGCTTATGCTAGCTGGTGGTGTTTGTAGGTTGGGTTCGGTGGCCATCTGCCTCCAAGCGGGTGTGTGTATGTCTCGCTTCACGCGAGACAATACGTCCCCTCGCTTCAGGCAACTACCAGATTGGGCCGGCCAAGCGGACCACAGGCCTTCAACACTTTTTATTCTTTCACATTTTGGCATTCATGTTTTGTGTAATTTTTTCACTTTTGCTTGTATTTTGAATATATCTATTACAAAAATAACTTTATATACAAAATCTGAAAATTGTTAATTATTCATTAGAAGAAGTTAAATGTGTATAGAAAAATGTTTCTAATGTATATGGAAATTGTATAATAATGTGTATGAAAAAAATAGAAAACAACACATATATATACTAAAAATGCTAGTCATGTTTTTGGAAAATGTTAAAAGTGTATAGGAAAAATGTATCCGATGTATAAAATACACATTATGTTTTAAAATGTTAATCATGTATTTTCAAAATGTTAAACGTGTATATAACAAATATTTCTGATGTAGACAAAAAATGAAAAATGTGTACGGAAAAAGTAGATGTAAAAAAAATATGTTTTAAAAAAAGTTAATCATGTATTTTGAAAATGTTAATCATGTATATACAAAATATTCCTGATGTATACAAAAAAATGTATACTGATTACGGAAAAGGAAGACATCAAAGAATATATGTTTTACAAAATTTTAATCATGTATTTACAAATGTAAAAGGTGTATATAATTTTTGTTTCTAATGTATACAAAAAATCAACAATGTGTATGGACACAAGTAGACATCAAAACAATATAATTTTTCCCAAAAAATGGTAATCGTGTATTAGAAAAATGTTAAACATGTGTGTAAAAAATGTTCCTGATGCATACAAAAAATGGAGCAAGGAAATGAGAAAACCCAATAAAAACCGAAAAATAAAATAACCAAACACAGAAAAATGAAGAAAGAAAGAAAAGAACATAATGAGTGGAAACCGTGAAAGGAAAAAAGAAATAAGAAATAACCAGTAAAAACGTGAAAGAAACAAAAAAAAGTGTGGAAAAACAAAGAAAACCCAATAAACCGCTGAAGAAAGAAAAAAAGGAAAAAACAGAGAAAAAAACTAAGTATAACGAAGAGAAAAAACAGAACACCGGAGAAAACCAGTGCAAAATGAAAATAGAACACACATAAAACATACAGAAAAAACCGCACTTAAAACCCCGTTTTACAGTAATCTCTATATGGGTTGGTTCACACTGTAGCTACCTGAAAATCTTCAGGCGAGGGTAGCTTCAATCTGGCTACGGCCTACAAGCGAGATATATCTCTTACGCCTCCAATTGCACTTTGAGCAACCAGTTGTGCAGAACATTCAAAGTTTCTAAGCAACTGAAAAAAAAAGGAAAATCTCATAAAAAATAAATGTTCATATTTACGATGGCATGTCAACAAGATATAGGACTAGTTATGTCTATGTTTTTTTAATAAATTTTTTGAGAAAACAGTTTTTCCTATTGAAAAATGAAGATTTTGATAACATATCCAAAGATTTTGTTAACATATCCAGTTGATAAAAATAAATAAATCTGTTCTACTCAACACGATGAGAGAGCATTGGTGCACATGATGGATAAAAATGTGAAAAATTGCATGCCAATAAGATATATGACTAGTCATGTCTATCTTTTTTTGCAAAAACATCGAGAAAACAGTTTTTTTTCTTTTGAACTAGTACAATGCCCGTGCGTTGCAACAGGATATAAATATTCTAGTATGTTAGCTTGTGATTTACCTGTCAATAATAATGCGATTGTATAAATAAATGTTCATCAAATTCTGACCATGAATTACCCTATATTTTGATTAGAAGTTTGGTAAGTAAATTAAACTGAAATTGGTTCAGAAGATAAGTAAATTAAGGTGATTGATTATCATCTACATGGAAGGTTGGACGAAAGGGTGATGGGAAGAAAGGTAAAATGAGAACCTTACGTTCTTTTCGAGTAGTAGAGAAAATGGCAATTTGGTTAGTGTATCAAGTTGATGAAAATAAATAAATACGTTCTATACAACATGATGAGAAAGCGTTGGTGCACACTACGAATACAAAGGACCAACACAAAAAGCTAAAATAAAACGAAAACCAAGAAGAGCATCGACTCACAACCGCCTTCTTCGAAAGAAAGGCACCGCCTAGCGCCTTTTTAGCATCATGGTGATCTATACATTCCACAACCAGTGGGATGGAATGATGGTCGATACATCTGGCGAAGTGAGCCACTAACTCCCCCCAAAACAACCACGTCAAAAACTCATAAGGATCACGCAGTTGGCCGTGAATTCTATTTTCCAAGAATGCAAAAAAATGGTGGTGCAAATATCTGCAAAAGTACAACTTGGTTTTTTGCAACGGTAAAGAGTTGTAAAATATCGCGTACAGATGTTACGTTCTCTCGGTTGCGAGATTTGGGCATAAAAGGTGAGACTATGAACCTCGTGAAGAGTTGTAAATTATCACTTCAATTTGCAGCCCCCCTTTTGATGTTTTTTTCTATACACATTTAACACTTTTTTAATGCTTGAATAACACTTTTTCTATACGCATTTAACATTTTTAAATGTTTTTCCAGATACTTGATTAACATTATTTTCAAATGATAGATTAACATTTTTTAACTACATGATCAACTTTTTTCATACACATTGTATATTATTTGTATACATTTTTATATACATGATAAATAAAAATTTTTATACACATTTAGCATTTTAAAATGATTTATTAGCATTTTTTTAAATGCTTTACGAATTGTTTTTGGTAATATATACGTATTTCGAATATTTGGAAGTATAAAAAGAAAAAAAGAACAGAAACACATGAAAAGGCAGGGAGAAAAACGAGGTTATGGCCTGCGGCTTGTGGCCTCGCGTGCACCTGGGCCAGCCCATCTTGCGGTCGCCTTCAGGCGAGGCTGCACTACGTCGCGCTATAACTGAGAGATGGGAGCAACTAGTTGGCGAGCGCTCCTTCGGGAGCCTCTCAACGATCACTTGGGGGTGGGCTGGGAGCACGCCACTTGGCACGCTCTCAACTGCCGTCACTTGTCACGCTTTGGGCGCTCTCTCCGGATTTTTTTCCCGCACGCGATTTCGGCTTTTTAAAATGTTTTTTTTTACCTTTTGATTTTCCACCGGTCTTTCTTAAATTTTGGAAAAAACAACACATTTTTCTCCTTTCGCGAGAGGCATGGTTTTGCTTTCTCGAGAGGCACGGCCGCCCCTCTCGGAAACGGAAAAAACACATTTTCTATTGATTTTTTTCTTCCACGAGAGGCATGGTTTTGCTCCCGTGAGACGCACGGGTGTGCTTTCGCGAGCAGCACAGTCGTGCCTCTCAAAAACGAAAAAACATGTTTTCTGTTGTTTTTTTGCTTCCGTGAGAGGCCCGCTTGTGCCTCTCGGAAACAAAAAAACGTGCTTTTTTGTTTTTTCCTTCCGCGAGAGGCACGGTTGTGCTTTCACGAGATGCACGGCCGTGCCTCTCGGAAACGAAAAAAAATGCATTTTCAATTTTTTTCCCTTCCGCGAGAGGCACGGTTTTGCTTTCGCGAGAGGCACAGTTGTGCTTTCGCGAGAGACACGGTCGTGCCTCTTCCGTTTAGTTTTTCTATCCGGGTTCCCGTTTAGTTTTTCTATCCGGGTTCCCGTTTAGAAAAAATGTGCTCCCCGTTTAGTTTTTCTATCCGGGTTTTTTCGTGAAAAAATAAGTTCATCAAAACCTATCAACATGGGATCTAGTTTTGAAGATCTCGATGTGAGAAATCCAATGGTGAAAATGGTTCGAGATTTAGACGCAGGGTTTAAGTGATAAAATATTTTGAATAAACAGATGTACGAGAAAATGAAAAACTCCCAGGGACACTTTGTGTTTTAAAAAATTGTTCATAAATTCAAAGAAAAATAAAAAAAAACATTGTTCAGGAATTTCAAAAAAATGTCTTAGTTTTCCTACAAAAAATCGGCATCGTTTTTTTCAAAATGTCAACAACTTTTCAAAAAATGTTTTGCATTTAAAAAAATGTCCCCGGTTTCAGAAATTGTTCACAAATTTCAATGTGTTCCGTTTTTTAATTTTTTGAGAGTTTCAAAATACGTTCCAGTTTCAATAAATTTTCAAAATTTTCAAATAATGTCCGTGTTTTCCAATTTGATTTGGGAGTTTGAAAATATGTTCAAGTTTCCAAATTTTGTTTTGTAATTTAAAAAAATGTTCCCATTTCAAAAAAAAATATTCGTGATGTTCAACAAATGTCCATTTTTCGAAAATGCTTCAGTTTTTTAAATTTTGTTCACAAATTTGAAAAGTATTCGTTTCCCAGAGCACTCAGTTTTTTTTTGAAAAACAATTTACTTTTCGAAATTCCAGAAATAATTCGAACTTGTGTTGTTGCTTGGTTCTTGAGGTTTGGCGTTGCATTATGACCAGTGGCAACCGTTAGTAGCATGTTGTGAATAGCGCGAGATCCTGTGTTCGAATGCCCCGACGGCCTTTATTTTTTGAGCTACAGTACGCGTACCTTCAGGGGCTGGCCCAGTAGGAGACTTGCCTGTGCGAAATGCCGACTCTTTGCCACAGAGAGCGTCATATAGGAGGTCCCCCGAGACATAGGCACCTCCTTATGCCGGCTGGTGGTGTTTGTAGGAGGGGTGGGCCTTATCTTATTTCTGCATCCAATTGCACTTTGAGCAACTAGTTGTGCAGACCATTATGAGTTTCTAAACAACGGAAGAAAAAAAAGGCAAAATCTCATATAAAAATATCAAACATTTGTGGAATGTGCAATAAATTAAACTATATCATATTAATGTGCACATATTTATTAATTTACCAAGCACAAACGTTCATATTTTATGATGAAGAGCAAGATATAGGACTTGTTATGTCTATGGTTTTTTTTCAAAAGCTTTGAGAAAACAACTCTTTCTGTTTGAAACTGATGATTTTGCTAACGGTTTTTCTAAAGCACATCCAGATGTACTCTAAGTGGTGCACATCTAAATCTTATGTCATTGATATTACGTAGAGTTCCGTGTGGGTATTTTCCTTTTCTTTTTTTTATGTTTGACTAAGTCACTTAGATGTGCAATAACTAGATCACATCTAGATGTGGCCTAGACATCCCTTTTGTTAATGTCTAGACATCTAGATGTATTCCCTTTTAAAAATAAATAAATCAGTTCTACACAACACGGTGAGAGAGCATTGGTGCGCATGACGAATACAAATGTGAAATCTTGTGTGCCAACAACATATATAGGTCTACTTATGTCTATCTTTTTTTCTTCAAAAGCTTAGATGAAACATTATTTCTTTTGAAAAATGGTAATTTTGTTAATGTATCAAGTTGATAAAAACAAATAATTCCATTCTATATAACATGGCGAGAAATATGTTGGTGCACACAACGAATACAAGCGACGAACACAAAAGCTAAAGGAAACAAAAACCAAGAAGTGCATAGACTCACAACCGCCGTCTTCGAAAGAAAGGCCACCTAGCGCCTATCTATTATCATGGTGATCTATACATTCCACAACGAGTGGGAAGGAATGATTGTCGATACAATGGGTGAAGCGAGCCACTAAATCTTGATGATCCTAGAGGTCCCTCCAAAACAACCACGTCGAGAACCCATAAGGATCACACAGTTGGCTGTGAATTTCATTATCCAAGCAAGAACAATTAAAAAAAGCATGGCGTAAATATCTGCAAAAGTGCAATTTGATTTTTTGCGACGGTAAAGAAGTGTAAAATATCGCGTACACATGTTATGTTCTCTCGGTCGTGTGAATTTGGACATAAAAGGCGATGGTATGAACCTTGTAGGCACTTTCGGATGGGAGGAATTTATGACTTCAATTTGCAGCCCCCCTTTTGATGTGTTTTGGAGAATCTTATCATTGAGCATGCAAGCACTTGAATGCTAACAAAGGCACCCCCTCATGCTTTACCAACGCATGGAAAAGCAGCATAGAGGCAGCAGTACAGTCACAAAAAAAGGAATTTGTACTACAAGAATGAGCAAATGTGTTGGCACAGTGGAAAGCATGGAATTGTTAAGCTTGACCAGTAGTGAAAAGGAAAAGGCAGAAGGCACTCCAAATTGCTTTGAGGAACTTTTCACGTAAAGCCGGAGCTTGCCCCTTTATGGGGCTCAACCTTTCCCTAGGCACCTCACAATATTTTTTAAGGAATCCAAAAGTGGCTAATGTTAGAGCAAAAAAATAGAAAAACATCCTCCTCACTGGCCTACCTAGCACAAACAGAAAGAAAAGAAGGTGTGTCCCCTTTATGCAAAGGAAGGAAAGAGGGGCATCTTTTGCAGCAGGCAGGGTGCATCCCTCCCACTATTATTGCTAGTAGCATTTAGGCCATCTTAAAAGACATGAGGCCCATGAATGACTTTTTAGTAGTGCATGCAATCTTTCTGCCTTGGAAAGTGGCTAATCTATCCTTTCTCTTCCTTTGATTGGTGTCTCAAACTCCCTGACCTTTTCCTCCTTTTCACTCCAAAAGGTTTATGCCATCCTTTTTCTTCCTAGCTACACTACACGCCCCCCCTCTCCATCCATCCATGCCGTGGGCCAACAACTGGAGCATGATGCTCTTCGTCAAGGCCTCCCCAGGTGCCTTCACACCACCATATACTTTCTTTTCTTTGTTGCTCTAGAGAGAGATGAGGATGATGCTCTCACTCAATGGGGGGTGATAAAGCTCGCCCACTTTCTCGGTGACCATTTTCAATTGAGGGAGAGGACCCGTTCGAGCTGGCTGGAGTGTTTCGGTCGTGCCATCCGTCCGTCCGTGGTTAAAAACTATTATAATGCTGCTATAAAGTGGCGAGCGCCTGATTAAAGGCTTGATAGAGGTAATCATGCCCGTTAAAAAGGCGCGACCTTTAGGTTGGGTGTGGTGTGGTGTGGTTGGCCATGATGCTTTCACTTTGCACCAACTTTGTTGCTCGTTTCTTCAAGCCACGGATTGATCGATCGATCGATCGGTCGACCCGCGCGCGCACGGGCACGCACTCGACCGATCGATCAGATACATGGATGGATGATCGATGTTGCAGATGCAGATGCGGTGATGATTCCTCATGATGCCGGGCTTCGAGTTGTGGGAGATGCATGGTAACTTAAGCAAAGCCAAGGTGGGTGCCCCCCATCCATAGTTGCTTCCTTTTTCTCGCCGTGGTGCTACCAAAGTTGGGACTTTGCTTGCATCCCATGGCACGGGGTGGCATGATTTCACCACCAAAGTTGCCATCCACTCAAGGGAAAGCTGGGGGGCGTTATTCCTTCAAGGAGACGTGGAAAAGGCTAGTGAAATTATGCGTGTATAAACCACGAGTGGACTCCCTTTAAATCATTGACGCTTACGTGAATCATATGCGTGCTCGGCTCGCCTTTTTTTCTTCACCTTTCTCCAATAATTACGCACGCTCGACCTGCCGTTTCTGAAAGAAAGAAAGATAGATAGAAAGAGAGAGTGGGAGAAAAAAGCAAACCAAAAAAAAGTGGGCTCACTAACTTGGTGCATAAGACATGGGCGTGATTTGATTTCCACTGAGTGGCTAATTAGCACGCGGCGTGCGAGTTACGGGGTTCTGACAGTGCATGCATGCGCACGGCGATTCAGACAGCAGTCGCAGCAGCATGGGTTGAGTGTGGTAGGGCGCCCTAATTGACCTGGGAATCCGCATGCAACACTGACACTTGTTCACTGAGCACGTAACTTTTAAGAATGTCTTGGATTGATCGCTTAATCATTCAGAGACAGGATACTATTAACGCCCATCAGGCCATCATACGCAATGTAGATGGATGTACATGAGTAGTCCCGTACGTACGTACGTACGTACCATGCAAGGTACTGGCACTAGAATACAGAACACTGTTCCCTCTGCAATACATATACACGTCCGGCTGCTCCTTGTACGAATAGAAGCTTATGGAGCTAGCTATCATCATACATACAGTGTACACGGTTATGCCGGATACAGTATGAGCACGTTTTGTCGATATATACATCATCAGCTCTTGGGCCCTATATACCTATATACCTATACACGTAGAGACATAAAGTTCTAGAGCGACCGAATTTCCATTCCGAACTGCACACATGTAGTTCGAAACAGTGGCCGTGGCGAGCAGATGATGACTCGCCGTCTTTTTCGTTTTCCTGGTATAAAGAGGGAGGAGAGGTGGGGTCGGTAGCTTAGCTTAGTGCTCATGCATGCGCATATACCATCAGCGCATGCCTTTTTCCCCGCTAAGCGTGGGGGCAAAAAGATGATGATTACGGTATGATGCTGCTGCTGAAGTGCTGATGGACCGCTGTGAATTCGATTCGGCACACATGGACAAGGAGAATGGGCGCGCTAGCTCTTGATCGGCAGGAGCCCGCCCGCCCGGGCCCACGGGGAAGGGGCAGTGGGGGTGCTGCGGGAAAAGCTGGCTCATCATGTCAAGCAGAGACCCGAGTGCACGGAGAGGTGCAACGCACGTTACAGCCAGGGCCTTGAAGAACAAAAGAAATCACAACCAGGCCCTTGGGCAACATAGTTTCTTCTTTAGGCTTTAGGGTATATGGCGGGCAAAAGCCGGCGTGACTTGGGCAGCACATTGCGAGTAAGAAAGCCCTAAAAACACACAACTTGAGCCACCTACCACAATTCCATGCTCTAGCATAAGTCCGGTAGAAGAAGGAAGCAATCAAAGCACTCGTGGTAAAGGGATTCGTCGTGGTACTTGGGATGTTGAAGCCGCCTTCATAGTAGAAGAAGATTGTGGCATTCAGACAAACTACAGGAAGCTGAGGAATGAAGAAGTCCCTAAGATGGACAAGAACCCATGCCCAAAATATTACAAAGTACATTGCATGACAAGAGGAAGGAACAAATTGTTCGGGGATGCATGTGTGTGTGTGTGTGGGTGTGGGTGGGTGGGGGGGGGGGGTAACTAAAAGAGTGGAGATCATACCTCTTGGCATATGGTAGAAAAAAATGCATGGTTTTGAAAGGACTCGCGGGAGAATAAATATTCGAGGGATAAAATCCTACGAGGAAAGTAGAGGAAAGAAAGGATACCAGAGGCCAAAATAAAAAAAGGAGCAATTGTTGTAGATCTAGTCGCGATACCCCTCTCGCAAGCCAAATGAGGTGTGTGTGTGTGTGTGGGGGGGGGTGTCTATGGGACAGGCCAAGGTTGAGCGACACCGAGATGAACCATGAAGGCGACAAGACAACTTCGAGCATGAAATGAGCTCATGGAGTCTCTAATCAAGCGAGGAACACCCAAACATAACCATCAAGGGCACAACAATGGTTTTAATTTACAGTAGGGGTAGGTACCTAACTCCTCCCCCGTACATCTCTGCCCGAACGAGCCACTTGAGATCAATGGGGGAGCTCGGTGGTGAAAAATGAGCAAAGTCGACGAAGAGTGGAGGAAGGGATAAAGAATAGAACATGAGAATTGAGAACACCTTGTACGAATTAAGTTGGATGTGTTGCCGGGATTTTACTAACACGCTTGTTGCAATAAACAAACGACTGAGGTGCTCATGGAGTCTCTAATCAAGCGAGGAACACCCAAACATAACCATCAAGGGCAAAACAATGGTTTTAATTTACAGTAGGGGTAGGTACCTAACTCCTCCCCCGTACATCTCTGCCCGAACGAGCCACTTGAGATCAATGGGGGAGCTCGGTGGTGAAAAACGAGCAAAGTCAACGAAGAGTGGAGGAAGGGATAAAGAATAGAACATGAGAATTGAGAACACCTTGTACGAATTAAGTTGGATGTGTTGCCGGGATTTTACTTACATGCTTGTTGCAATAAACAATCGACTGAGATGCTACGAAATTGATCGATCTTGTCATGTCCTTTGTGTGTCTTTCTCCAACATTGCACTCCTCTTTGGTAGTGATGGCGGTGGCTTCTTTAATGATTGTGGTGGTTATGGTTCCGTTTTTTGGGTTCGGGTCACCAGAGCTACCTAACCCTAGTGGGATAGGCGATGTTGAACCTATGGTGGTAGAGGTGGAGACAGGGCGGCTCAGAGGTTGCAAGTGGCACATGATCTCTTGCCACTGTTGGGGAACGTAGTAATTTCAAAAAAAATCCTACGCACACGCAAGATCATGGTGATGCATAGCAACGAGAGGGGAGAGTGTTGTCTAAGTACCCTCGTAGACCATAAGCGGAAGCGTTTATCAACGCGGTTGATGTAGTCGTACACCTTCACAATCCGTCCCGATCAAGTACCGAACGTACGACACCTCCGCGTTCAGCACACGTTCAGCTCGATGACGTCCTCGCCTTCTTGATCTAGCAAGAGGGGCGAAGTAGTAGATGAGTTCCGGCAGCACGACGGCGTGGTGACGGTGTTGGTGAAGAACAATCTCCGCAGGGCTTCGCCTAAGCACTACGAAAACTATGACGGAGGATAAACTAGAGGGGACGGGGTTGCTGGCACATGGCTTGGTGTTTCTTGATGTGTCTTGGGTGGTAGCCCTACCCCTCTATTTATATGTTGAGCCTTGGGATAGAAACTTGGAGTAAAAGCCTCCACAAAGTCGGTTTCACCCGAAAGGCAAGAGTCCTTCTCGGACTCCAGGGCCAGACGCCAGGGTTCCCGGCGTCTGGCCCCTGGACTCCGCAAAACTTCCTTTTGCGCTTTCCAAAATCCTTGTGGGCTTTCCCCTTTGGCCCAAATAAAGTGTTCTCGTACCCAAACATTTCGGGAAACATCCGGAACCCTTCCGGAGACCAAACACTATTATCCCATATATCAATCTTTATCTCCGGAACATTCCGTAGTTCCTCGTCATGTCCGTGATCTTATCTGGGACTCCGAACAACATTCGGTTGCCAACATACATAACTCATATAATACTATATCGTCAACGAACGTTAAGCGTGCGGACCCTACGGGTTCGAGAACTATGTACACATGACCGAGACACCTCTCTGGTCAATAACCAATAGCGGAACCTGGATGCCCATATTGGCTCTTACATATTCTACGAAGATCTTTATCGGTCGAACCGCATAACAATATACGTTGTTCCCTTTGTCATCGGTATGTTACTTGCCCGAGATTCGATCGTTGGTATCTCAATACCTAGTTCAATCTCGTTACCGGCAAGTCTCTTTACTCGTTCCGTAATGCATTATCCCGCAACTAACTCATTAGTCACATTGCTTCCAAGGCTTATAGTGATGTGCATTACCGAGAGGGCCCAGAGATACCTCTCCAACAATCGGAGTGACAAATCCTAATCTCGATCTATGCCAACCCAAAAAACACTATCGGAGACACCTGTAGATCACCTTTATAATCACCCAGTTATGTTGTGACGTTTGGTAGCACACAAATTGTTCCGCCGGTATTCGGGAGTTGCATAATCTCATAGTCATAGGAACATGTATAAGTCATGAAGAAAGCAATAGCAACAAACTAAACGATCATCGTGCTAAGCTAATGGATGGGTCAAGTCAATCACATCATTCTCTAATGATGTGATCCCGTTCATCAAATGACAACTCATGTCTATGGCTAGGAAACTTAACCATCTTTGATTAACGAGCTAGTCAAGTAGAGGCATACTAGTGACACTCTGCATGTCTATGTATTCACACATGTACTAAGTTTCCGGTTAATACAATTCTAGCATGAATAATAAACATTTATCATGAAATAAGGAAATAAATAATATCTTATTATTGCATCTAGGGCATATTTCCTTCTGTCTCCCACTTGCACTAGAGTCAGTAATCTAGTTCACATCGCCATGTGATTTAACACCAATAGTTCACATCACCATGTGGTTAACACCCATAGTTCACATCGTCATGTGACCAATACCCAAAGGATTTACTAGAGTCAATAATCTAGTTCATATCGATATGTGATTAACACCCATAGAGTACTAAGGTGTGATCATGTTTTGCTTGTGAGAGAAGTTTAGTCAACGGGTCTGCCACATTCAGAGCCGTATGTATTTTGCAAATATTCTATGTCTACAATGCTCTGCACGGATCTACTCTAGCTAAATGCTCCCACTTTCAATATCTAGATCGAGACTCAGAGTCATCTAGATCAGTGTCAAAGCTTGCATCGACGTAAATCTTTACGACGAACTCTTTATCACCTCCATAATCGAGAAATATTTCCTTAGTCCTCTAAGGATAATTTTGACCAATGTCCAGTGATCTACTCCTAGATCACTATTGTACTCCCTTGCCAAACTCAGGGCAGGGTATACAATAGGTCTGGTACATAGCATGGCATACTTTATAGAACCTATGGCTGAGGCATAGGGAATGACTTTCATTCTCTCTCTATCTTCTGCCGTGGTCGGGTTTTGAGTCTTTACTCAACTTCACACCTTGCAACACAGGCAAGAACTCCTTGTTTGACTGTTCCATTTTGAACTACTTCAAAATCTTGTCAAGGTATGTACTCATTGAAAAAACTTATCAAGCGTCTTGATCTATCTCTATAGATCTTGATGCTCAATATGTAAGCAGCTTCACCGAGGTCTTTCTTTGAAAAACTCCTTTTAAATACTCCTTTATGCTTTCCAGAAAATTCTACATTTATTTCCGATCAACAATATGTCATTCACATATACTTATCAGAAAGGCTGTAGTGCTCCCACTCACTTTTTGTAAATACAGGCTTCACCGCAAGTCTGTATAAAACTATATGCTTTGATCAACTCATCAAAGCGTATATTCCAACTCCGAGATGCTTGCACCAGTCCATAGATGGATCACTGGAGCTTGCACACTTTGTTAGCACCTTTAGGATTGAAAAAACCTTCTTGGTATATCATATACAACTCTTTTTTAAGAAATCCATTAAGGAATGCAGTTTTGACATCCATTTGCCAGATTTCATCAAATGTGGCAATTGCTAACATGATTCGGACAGACTTAAGCATCGCTACGAGTGAGAAAATCTCATCGTAGTCAACACTTGAACTTGTCGAAAAACTTTTTGCGACAATTCAAGCTTTGTAGATAGTAACACTACTATCTGCGTCCGTCTTCCTCTTGAAGATCCATTTATTCTCAATGGCTTGCCGATCATCGGGCAAGTCAACCAAAGTCCATACTTTGTTCTCATACATGGATCCTATCTCAGATTACATGGCCTTAAACCATTTTGCGGAATCTGGGCTCATCATCGCTTCCTCATAGTTCGTAGGTTCGTCATGGTCTAGTAACATGACCTCCAGAACAATATCATCGTACCACTCTGGTGCGGAACGTACTCTGGTTGACCTACCAGGTTCGGTAGTAACTTGATCTGAAGTTTCATGATCATCATCATTAACTTCCTTACTAATTGGTGTAGGAATCACTGGAACTGATTTCTGTGATGAACTACTTTCCAATTCGGGAGAAGGTACAATTACCTCATCATGTTCTACTTTCCTCCCACTCACTTCTTTCGAGAGAAACTCCCTCTCTAGAAAGGATCCATTCTTAGCAACGAATATTTTGCCTTCGGATCTGTGATTAGAAGGTGTACCCAACATTCTCCTTTGGGTATCCTATGAAGACGCATTTCTCTGATTTGGGTTCGAGCTTATCAGGGTGAAACTTTTTCACATAAGCATCGCAACTCCAAACTTTAAGAAATGACAGCTTAGGTTTATTGCTAAACCATAGTTCATACGGTGTCGTCTCAACGGATTTAAATGGTGCCCTATTTAACATGTGCAGCTGTCTCTAATGCATAATCCCAAAACAATAGTGGTAAATCGGTAAGAGACATCATAGATCGCACCATATCTAATAAAGTACGGTTATGAAGTTCGGACACACCATTACACTGTGGTGTTCCAGGTGGCGTGAGTAGTGAAACTATTTCACATTGTTTTAACTAAAGGCCAAACTCGTAACTCAAATATTTTACCTTTGCGATCATATCGTAGAAACTTTTATTTTCTTGTTACGATGATTCTCCACTTCACTCTGAAATTCTTTGAACTTTTCAAATGTTTCAGACTTATGTTTCATCAAGTAGATATACCCATATCTGCTCAAATCATCTGTGAAGGTCAGAAAATAACGATACCTGCCGCGAGCCTCAACACTCATCGGACCGCATACATCAGTATGTATTATTTCCAATAAGTCAGTTGCTCGCTCCATTGTTCCGGAGAACGGAGTCTTAGTCATCTTGCCCAAGAGGCATGGTTCGCAAGCATCAAGTGATTCATAATCAAGTGATTCCAAAAGCCCATCAGCATGGAGTTTCTTCATGCGCTTTACACCAATATGACCTAAACGGCAGTGCCACAAATAAGTTGCACTATCATTATTAACTTTGCATCTTCTGGCTTCAATATTATGAATATGTGTATCACTACGATCGAGATCCCACAAACCATTTTCATTGGGTGTATGACCATAGACGGTTTTATTCATGTAAACAGAACATCAATTATTCTCTAAATTAAATGAATAATTGTATTGCAATAAACATGATCAAATCATATTCATGCTCAACGCAAACACCAAATAACATTTATTTAGATTCAACACTAATCCCAAAAGTATAGGGAGTGTGCGATGATGATCATATCAATCTTGGAATTACTTCCAACACACATCGTCACTTCACCCTTAACTAGTTTCTGTTCATTCTGCAACTCCCGTTTCGAGTTACTAGTCTTAGCAACTGAACCAGTATCAAATACTGAGGGGTTGCTATAAACACTAGTAAAGTACACATCAATAATATGTATATCAAATATACCTTTGTTCACTTTGCCATCTTTCTTATCCGTCAAATACTTGGGGTAGTTCCGCTTCCAGTGACCAGTCCCTTTGCAGTAGAAGCACTTAGTCTCAGGCTTAGGTCTAGACTTGGGCTTCTTCACTTGAGTAGCAACTTGCTTGCCGTTCTTCTTGAAGTTCCCCTTCTTCCCTTTGCCCTTTTTTCTTGAAACTAGTGGTCTTGTTAACCATCAACACTTGATATTTTTCTTGATTTCTACCTTCGCTGATTTTAGCATCACGAAGAGCTTGGGAATTGTTTTTGTCATCCCTTGCATATTATAGTTCATCACGAAGTTCTAGTAACTTGGTGATAGTGACTAGATAACTTTGTCAATTACTATCTTATCTGGAAGATTAACTCCCACTTGATTCAAGCAATTGTAGTACTCAGACAATCTGAGCACATGCTCACTGGTTGAGCTATTCTCCTCCATCTTGTAGGCAAAGTACTGTCAGAGGTCTCATACCTCTCGACACGGGCATGAGTATGAAATACCAATTTCAACTCTTGAAACATCTTATATGCTCCGTGGCATTCAAAACATTTCTGAAGTACCGTTTCTAAGCAGTAAAGCATGGTGCACTAAACTATCAAGTAATCATCATACCGAGCTTTTGTCAAAACATTCATAACGTCTTTATCTGCTCCTGCAATAGTTCTGTCACCTAGCGGTGCATCAAGGACATAATACTTCTGTGCAGCAATGAGGATAATCCTCAGATCACGGACCAAGTCCGCATCATTGCTACTATCATCTTTCAACATATATTTCTCTAGGAACATATCAAAAATAAATGGGGAACTACATCGCGAGCTATTGATCTACAACATAGATATGCAAATACTATCAGGACTAAGTTCATGATAAATTAAAGTTCAATTAATCATATTACTTAAGAACTCCCACTTAGATAAACATCCCTCTAATCATCTAAGTAATCACGTGATCCAAATCAACTAAACCATGTCCGATCATCACGTGAGATGGAGTAGTTTTGAATGGTGAACATCACTATGTTGATCATATCTACTATATGATTCACGCTCGACCTTTCTGTCTCAGTGTTCCAAGGCCATATCTGCATATGCTAGGCTCGTCAAGTTTAACCCGAGTATTTTGTGTGTGCAAAACTAGCTTGCACCCGTTGTATGTGAACGTAGAGCTTATCACACCCGATCATCACGTGGTGTCTCAGCACGAAGAACTGTCGCAACGGTGCATACTCAGGGAGAACACTTATACCTTGAAATTTAGTGAGAGATCATCTTATAATGCTACCGTCAATGAAAGCAAAATAAGATGCATAAAATATAAACATCACATATGATATGGCCATCATCATCTTGTGCCTTTGATCTCCATCTTTCAAAGCACCGTCATGATCACCATCGTCACCGGCGCGACACCTTGATCTCCATTGTAGCATCGTTGTCATCTCGCCAACTATTGTTTCTACGACTATCGCTACCACTTAGTGATAAAGTAAAAACAATTACAGGGCGATTGCATTGCATACAATAAAGCGGCAACCATATGGCTCCTGCCAGTTGCCGATAACTCCGTTACAAAACATGATCATCTCATACAATAAAATTTAGCATCATGTCTTGACCATATCACATCACAACATGCCCTGCAAAAATAAGTTAGACGCCCTCTACTTTGTTGTTGCAAGTTTTACGTGGCTGCTACGGGCTGAGCAATAACCATTCTTACCTACGCATCAAAACCACAACGATTTTTCGTCAAGTATGTGCTGTTTTAACCTTCAACAAGGACCGGGCGTAGCCACACTCGATTCAACTAAAGTTGGAGAAACTGACACCCGCCAGCCACCTGTGTGAGAAGCATGTCGGTCGAACCAGTCTCGCGTAAGCGTACGCGTAATGTCGGTCCGGGCCGCTTCATCCAACAATACCGCCGAATCAAAGTATGACATGCTGGTAAGCAGTATGACTATTATCGCCCACAACTCACTTGTGTTCTTCTCGTGCATATAACATCTACGCATAAACCTGGCTCTAATGCCACTGTTGGGGAACGTAGTAATTTCAAAAAAATTCCTACGCACACGCAAGATCATGGTGATGCATAGCAACGAGAGGGGAGAGTGTTGTCTATGTACCCTCGTAGACCGTAAGCGGAAGCGTTTATCAACGCGGTTAATGTAGTCGTACACCTTCACGATCCGTCCCGATCAAGTACCGAACGTACGGCACCTCCGTGTTCCGCACACGTTCAGCTCGATGACGTCCTCGCCTTCTTGATCCAGCAAGAGGGCCGAAGTAGTAGATGAGTTCCCGCAGCACGACGGCGTGGTGACGGTGTTGGTGAAGAACAATCTCCGCAGGGCTTCGCCTAAGCACTACGAAAACTATGAAGGAGGATAAACTAGAGGGGATGGGGTTGCCGGCACACGGCTTGGTGTTTCTTGATGTGTCTTGGGTGTTAGCCCTACCCCTCTATTTATATGTTGAGCCTTGGGGTCGAAACTTGGAGTAAAAGCCCCCACAAAGTCGGTTTCACCCGAAAGGCAAGAGTCCTTCTCGGACTCCAGGGCGTCTGGCCCCTGGACTCCACAAAACTTCCTTTTGCGCTTTCCAAAAACCTTGTGGGCTTTCCCCTTTGGCCCAAATAAAGTGTTCTCGTACCCAAACATTTTGGGAAACATCCAGAACCTCTTCCGGTGAATTCCGGAACCCTTCCGGAGACCAAACACTATTATCCCATATATCAACCTTTATCTCCGGACCATTTCGGAGTTCCTCGTCATGTCCGTGATCTTATCCGGGACTCTGAACAACATTCGGTTGCCAACATACATAACTCATATAATATTATATCGTCAACGAACGTTAAGCGTGCGGACCCTACGGGTTCGAGAACTATGTAGACATGACTGAGGCACCTCTCTGGTCAATAACCAATAGCGGAACCTGGATGCCCATATTGGCTCCTACATATTCTACGAAGATCTTTATCGGTCGAACCGCATAACAATATAAGTTGTTCCCTTTGTCATCGGTATGTTACTTGCCCGAGATTTGATCGTCGGTATCTCAATACCTAGTTCAATCTCGTTACCGGCAAGTCTCTTTACTCGTTCCGTAATGCATCATCCCACAGCTAACTCATTAGTCACATTGCTTCCAAGGCTTATAGTGATGTGCATTACCAAGAGGGCCCAGAGATACCTCTCCGACAGTCGGACTGACAAATCCTAATCTCGATCTATGCCAACCCAACAAACACCATCGGAGACACCTGTAGAGCACCTTTATAATCACCCAGTTACGTTGTGACGTTTGGTAGCACACAAAGTGTTCCTCCGGTATTCGGGAGTTGCATAATCTCATAGTCATAGGAACATGTATAAGTCATGAAGAAAGCAATAGCATCATACTAAACGATCATCGTGCTAAGCTAATGGATGGGTCAAGTCAATCACATCATTCTCTAATGATGTGATCCCGTTCATCAAATGACAACTCATGTCTATGGCTAGGAAACTTAACCATCTTTGATTAACGAGCTAGTCAAGTAGAGGCATACTAGTGACACTCTGCATGTCTATGTATTCACACATGTACTAAGTTTCCGGTTAATACAATTCTAGCATGAATAATAAACATTTATCATGAAGTAAGGAAATAAATAATATCTTTATTATTGCCTCTAGGGCATATTTCCTTCAGCCACAGGATGGGTATACTAGAAGGATGGTGATACATTGGCATCGAGCGTTCGGTGGTGATGGTCGTTGCTTGACAATGGTAGCCATGAGAAACAACATAAGTATTGGGGATGTGTGGCTTTATTTGTAAAGTCATGTATGGAGCCTTTTCAAGCAGAGACCCGAGTGCACGGAGAGGTGCAACACACATTACAGCCAGGGCCTTGAAGAACAACAGAAAGTACAACCAGGCCCTTGGGCAACATAGTATCTTCTTAAGGGTCTATGGCGGGCAAAAGCCAGCATGACTTGGGCAGCACATTGCGAGTGAGAAAGCCAACTCGAGCTTCCACGTCGATGACTATCGTTCGCCCGCCACATGTCCGCCTAATGTCCTCATCGCACAACTCTGAGCGCTCGGTCATCTAACATGGCCTCACTTGCAGCAATGCAAACGCCATCGGATAAGCTACCGCCAGAAGTGGAGGGAAGAGGGGCCACTGGAGCCGGAACAAAAGCTGAACTCCATACTCTAGCGATGAATATGGTAGAATAAGGAAGCAAAACACTCATGGTAAAGGGATTATCGTCTTGGTACTTAGCATGTCAAATCCACCTCCATAGCGTTAGAAGGTCGTGGCATTTGGACAAGTACAAGAAGCTGACAAATGAAGACGTCCCTAAGACGGACAAGAACCCCCTAGAAAAATATTAGAGAAGTACTTTTGTCCATCACATGACAAGAGGAAGGAACAAATTGTTCATGGCAGGGGGATTCTAACTAAAAGAGTGAAGATCATACTCTTAGCATAGGGCGGAAAGCAAATGTGAGGTCTTGAAGGGACTCACCGGGCTACGAGGAGAGTAGAGTAAAGCAAGGATTTATTGATACCAAAGACCCAAAAAAACCAGGAGCAACCAACGTAGATTTAGTCGGGACACTCCTCTCGCAAGCCGGGGAGGGGTAAAAAGGGAACAAATAGCATACATCGAGCATGCAGTGTTGTTTTGAAGAGCATCTACGGGGCGGGCCAAGGCTGAGCGACACCGAGGAGAACCACGACGGCGACAAGACAACACGATCGTGAAAGGAGCTCACAAAGTCTCTAATCCAGTGAGGAACACCCAAACATAACCATCAAGGATGCAACTATGGTTTTAATTTATAGTATGGGGAGGTACCTAACCCATCTCCCCTTCATCTCTGCCCGAATGAGTTGATTGAGATCAATGAGGGAGATCAGTGAAAAGATGAACAAAGTCAACGGAGAGTGGAGGAAGGGATAAATAATAGAACATGAGAATTGAGAGCCCTTTGTACCAATTAAGTTGGATGTTGTGAGGATTTTACTTATGTGCTTGCTAGAATAAAACCAGCAATTGAGATGACACGAAAAATCACTACTTTGCATGTAATCCATGAAAATTCATCGAAACATTTGTAAATATTGTTTGAAAATATCTATCAAGCAATTTTTTTTGTAACTTCACATGATTTCTTTCTAAAAAGATCTCTTCTCTTCTACCAAATGCATGCATCTCAGACTAGGGAGGGGTTTAATGTGTAGGATTCTCGTCCTAACTAGGATCCATGGTATCCTTGTTATCTTCCCCTTCCACCGGCAAGTTTGATTGTGATACAACAAGTTATCTCAAAAATTTGTGGACAAGGTAAATTTTGGTTGCCACATTTAACTCACAAGTAAGTTGTACCTCCATCATCTACTCCCTCTGTCCCACAGTATAAAATATTTTTGCAAGCTATGCTATCTTGCAAAAACATCTTATATTGCGGGATGGAGGGAGTACTTCTTAATTTGTATCTAGGTAACTATTTTTCCTTTACGGATTCAAGGACCGATAGTATTATTATTTGTGAGTTCGACATAACAACGAGTAAGATTTCATTGAGTTGATCTAGTACTTTGTAGCTTTATGTCTTTGCACTAAAAATATTAACTATTTTTTATAAAAAAAAATAGCGTTATCATAACATCTAGCAAGTATGAATCTGACAGTGAAAGAAGGAAAAAAGAAAGAGGAACAAGTAGATGAAACACTACTTTATATCCGGGGTAAAAACTTTTCTGTTTGCCTTTAATGGTTGGGCTCAGCATCAACGAACTTGAGTCATTACCTTGTTGAAGACATTGTCTACTTGATGTGGTGCTGGTCTTCATTGGCTGGTCTCGGCAACCATGATGAAAATCCTTGTCCATGCCTTCTTTGGCTGGACGTGGCGGCGATAGCATGAGGACGGTTATCCCTTCTTGAAGACATTGCTGCGGAAAAAGTCGACTTAGTCGTACATTTCTTTAACATCTGCTTAATAATTAATGAAAATGGTTGTGTGCATCGCAATGATCCATAGGTTTGGGTTTTCAACCTCCTTTTCAAAAAAAATCTAGCCCACAAAAGTGAAAAATAGGCAGATTATGGCAATTGAAAGGAGATTGGACGGCCTGGGACACCCCAAATCATACATATTACCAAAATTTAGTTCTCACTCGAACTACTAGACTTATTAGTAGAGGGAATAAACTGTGCTCATGATCTCGCATATTTTTTTTTTCATGTTGATGTCAACATTCTGATTTGGATATTAACTTTATTCCAATCCTCCACGAGAACTATCATCGGCTTGTCTGAATTAGAAGTGCTCATAGTAGTCTTATTTTTTTTATCAAGAACTCATCCCCATGATTATATCCACTCGTCTACTTGTTTCCTCTTTTTTTTTCCTTTTTCTTTGTTGGATTCATACTTGCTAGATAACACGGTAGTGCTGAAATTTAAAGAAATATTCAGTAAATTTTAGTGCAAAGATGTAAAGCTACAAAAGTACTAGATCAACTCAATGAAATATTACTAGTTATTATATCAAACTCACAAATCACAATAGTATCAATTCTTGAATCTGTAAGGAAACAAATAGCTACCTAACAAATATAAAAACATGGAGGCAACCAGAATTCACTCTGCCCATGCTTTTTTAAAAACACTTGTTGGATCAAAATCAAACTTGACGGTGTCAGCAGAAGATAACAAGGATATCCAACTCCTTCTCGGTCTAATCAGATATGCATGCATTTTTTCGCGAATACGCAAAGCTTACGTACTTCCTCCATTTCTTTTTAGTTTGCATATTAGATTTATATGGAATCAAACTTCATAAAGTTTGACCAACTTTATTAGAAAAATATTAACATTGACAATACAAAATCAGCATCATTAGATGCATCATGAAATTAATTTTCATATTATATAACTTTAGTATCATAGATGCTAATATTTCTATATAAAGTTGGTTAATTTTTTGCATAGTTTGATTTAAACAAATCTTATATGTGAAGTAAAAAAACTGAGTTAGTATCTTTTCATTGATAGAAGGAACGAGATGCATGCATTTGGGAGAAGAGAAGATATAGAATGTGAGATTACAAAAAGTTCCACTCCCAAATTTTATCCAAATTATAATCTCAAAACAGATATGTAAATTATCTGGCATTTGTGAAAAACTGTAGGAATTCAAAGAAAAGGCCAGAAATGAAGGAATACATGGCCACGAGCAGAGGATACGGTTGGAATGTCGATGCAAATCCAAGCTACAAGATACTCGGTCCCGCCCCTGCCAGAAGCACTTAGAAATGCTTGCACCTTAAACAATCTCCTCCTGTCGCCTCCCCGCCACTTTTTCCAGTGGCACCTCCCTTCCTTCCTCGCGCACACCTTCACCTTTCACCTCGCCCGCCTCTGGTGAACCAAACTCCACTCGCCATCACAGCGACGTGCGCAGTGTCCCGGCGCGGCTAAACCTATAACTAACACCACCTCGACCCCCCGGCTACCTCAGCCCCAGCAGCCGAGGGAGACCGAGCAGAGACCGACCGACCGGCCGATCGAACCCACCCACCGGCATGAGAGCCTACTCGGCGGCACCGCCCGCGGCCGTCTCGCTGCCGTCGGCCGCGGCGCCGCCGCTCACCCCGGACGCGGCGGCCGTGCTGTCCCGCGCCGCGGGCGACGCATCCAGGCGCCGCCACGCGCACACCACGCCGCTCCACGCGGCAGCTGCGCTGCTCTCCGGCCCGGCGCCGCTCCTCCGCGACGCCTGCGTCGCCGGCCTCGCGTCGCCGCACCCGCTCCGGTGCCGCGCGCTTGACCTCTGTTTCGCCGTGGCCCTTGACCGTCTGCCCACCTCCACGGAGCACCACCACGGCGGCCATGTCGACGGCGCCGGGTTCCGCGGCGGCCCGCAGCCCCCGCCGCTCTCCAACGCGCTCTCCGCCGCGCTCAAGCGCGCGTACGCGCACCACCGCCGCATCGGCGGCAGCGCCGTCGAGCCCGCCGGCGGCGACGACCACCGCGTCGGCGTGCCGCACCTCGTGCTTGCCATCCTCGACGACCCGTCCGTCGCGCGCGTCATGCGCGAGGCTTCCTTCTCCAGCACCGCCGTCAAGGCGGCCATGCTCCGGTCCCTCTCCGACCCCGCGGCCCCCGACTCCGGCGTCTACGTCAGCGCCACCAGGTCACTACAGCACCGGCAGGCACCGATCAACCGCGAAGAGGAGGTGGCCAAGGTGGTGGACGTGCTGAAGAGGGGCAAGAAGCGCAACCCGGTGCTCGTCGGTGACACGGCGGACGTGGACGCCGTCGTGCAGGAGGTCGTCGCGCTGATACAGCGCCAGCGCCTCGGCAATGCGCGGGTCATCGAATTCGGCAACCTGGCCGACATGGATAGGTCAGAGCTGGTCGCCAAGATCAGGGAGCTCGGCGAAGCGATCACATCAGAGCTACTGGCGCCGGCGATGGTGTCGCAGACCGCCGGTGTCGTGGTCAACCTCGGGAACCTCCAATGGCTCGTCGAGGAAAGATGCGCGGTGGCCTTTGGCGAGCCGCAGGAAACGAGGAGGGAAGTGGTGCTCGACACGGCGCGCGCCGCGGTGGCCGAGATGGCACGCGTGCTGGAGCACTCTGGCGGCGAAGGCGAGCGGCGCCGCGTCTGGGTCATCGGCACGGCGACGTGCGCCACCTACCTCAAGTGCCAGGTGTATCACCCAGCGCTGGAGAGCGAATGGGACATCCAGGCGGTGCCCATCACGCCGAGACCACCGCAGCCGCCGTCGCTCGGGCTCTCGCCGAGGTTCGTAGAAAATTCTTTCTCGATTATGTCACGAATCCCAGCGAGTATGTGATTTTATTTTGGCAAACCATGAGTGTGTGATTAACTGTCATGTTCATGTCACAGTGCTGGAGTCAATCGAGGCATCCTAAGCAGCTCGGTGGAGGTGTTGTCGTCGGCGATGACCGGTGCAACGACGCACAGGCCGGCGCCGGGCATGTGCAACGCCTGCGTGGACGGCTACGAGCGGGAGCGTGCCGACATGCAGTGTGCTGATGCGGCGAGCTCCCTCAACCCCACCGAGAAGACCATGTCGCGGTGGCTGCAGATCGGGACGCCGGCCAGCGCACGGCCGCAGCCCATCGTTGGTTTTCAGGACAAGGCGCGGGACGCAGATGAGCTGTGGCGTCGGTGGCTGGACCGGTGCGCGCAGCTGCACTCCCATGGCCGGCCGTCGGCGGTTACGTGCTCTGAGTGGAACGGCGCAAGTGTTATCGGCAGCATGCAGGCGACGCTGGCGGTCAGGCCATCGGCGCCGGCTAGAGGCACTGTGGTGGACACCGACCTCGCGCTGGGGACACCGGTGCCTTCGACGACGCCGGCATCGGCATCGGCATCGGCATGGGACACGGACGAAAAGGTGCTCGCCAAACGGCTCACGGAGGCGGTGAGATGGCAACCGGAGGCTGCGGCTGCGGTGGCTGATACGATCGTGAAGGCTAGGCTCGGAGGCGGCAAACGGCGACGACTAGGGCCAAAGGCCGACACGTGGGTCCTCTTCGCCGGCGCCGACATGGTCGGGAAGAGGAGAATGGCTGAGGCGCTCTCAGTGGCGATCTTTGGCGCTGGCCCCGTCACTGTGCGCCTCGGCTGTGCAACAACCGGCGACGTCGACGGCGGGGAAGAATCCGTCGTGTCGTGCCGCGGAAGGACGGCGCTGGACCGCGTGGCTGAGACCGTACGTGCCAACCCGTTCCGCGTCGTGGTGCTCGATGACCTCGACCACGCCGACGACGTCGTGCACGGTGCCATCGTGCACGCCATCGAGTCCGGCCGGCTCACGGACTCGCACGGCCGAGACGTCGCCCTCGGCAGCGCCATCTTCATCGTCATGTCAAGCTGGTCGTCGTCCGCGTCCGGTCAGCCTACCGACTCGGCATGGAACCTGGAGCTTCGGGTCCGGCGGCGCACGACGCTGAAGCGCAGGCCGGAGCAAGAGCTCGACGGATACCGGCGCGTGAAACCACGCAAGCCGCTCCCGCTTGACCTGAACTTGTCCATGTGCGACGATCACATCGA
Organism: Triticum aestivum; assembly: GCF_018294505.1. Lineage (NCBI taxonomy): Eukaryota > Viridiplantae > Streptophyta > Magnoliopsida > Poales > Poaceae > Triticum > Triticum aestivum. Next base: position 455,521,653 of record NC_057811.1, on the reverse strand, counting down.
CGACGGCGACGAGGACAGCGGCGGCGAGGGGTCACGTAACTCGTCCAGCGACCTGACGGTGGAGCACGAGCAGGAGTACGCGCAACCGCCCTCCGCCGCCACGCGCTCGGCACAGTCCAATGTGCACGAGCTCATCCGAGCCGTCGACGGGACAGTGGTGTTCAGATCAGTCGACTTCGGGCCTCTCAAACGGAGCGTCTCCGACGTGGTATCGGCCAAGTTCGGCGACGCCGCCGGCAGTGGTGGGTGGTCCGTGCACGTGGACGCCGGCGTGCTGGACAGGCTGGCCGGTGCCGCGTGGACGGCGGCAGGAGCATCGACCGCCACGGCCACGTCGTTGGAGTCGTGGGCGGACGAGGTGCTGTGCCCTAGCATACGGCAGCTGAAGCGTAGCTTGAGCAGCAGCGACGTTGACGGTGCAACGACGGTGAGCTTGTCGGCCGTGGAAGGCATCGGCCGTCGAAGAATGGACGGCGATGTACTATTCCCGACGTCGGTGACGGTCGCCGTCGACGGAAATTGACGCGCGCAGTCCGGCGAGCACCTTGTTTTTGGTTTGGTCATTAATATGATCATGGTCGGTGTACATTAGTGCTTTGTAAATCCTCAGCATCCGAGATTAATTAGGCACGGGATTAGAAATTGTATGTTCACATTTCCGGTTTTATTTCAACCACATCGGCGCCAAAATGCTAAACTTACATAGGAAACCCTAGTGATTAGAGTTAGAAAAACATGGTTAAGGGGGAAGTTTTCTCCCTCAACTTTTCGATATTAGGTAGATGGAGAAGAGGTGGGTTAAGTGAAAACATAGGGATGGCTAGGAGCCAGTCGACTGAAATTTCTTTTTGGGTCAGCCGACTTTACGAGGGTGAACCTGAAGCGTTAGATAAAAAACAAACGACCCCGCATCTTCTTCCTCCAACCGTTTTCCTTTGTGAAAAACAGATCGTTGGTGCTCGTGTTCTTCTTCCTCCGCCGTATGCTCCCCCTCCACCCCCCACCCCGCGGGGTCGGTGCCTTCCCCTCAACCTCTCCCCACCATCGTGATGTCGCCGCCCCGCCCATCCCTCTCCGGTGAACCTGCACCACCCCCACCCCTAAGATAGACAACAGGGCACCTGCTACCCTCTTCTGCACCCCCTTCACCTTAAGATAGACAAGGAGGTTGTTTCTTCCCCCTGCACCCTAAGATAGACGAGATCAAACCTGCCTCGGTGCTCTACGGTTGTTTCTTTCTTCTCCAACAAATCGACTCACCCAAATTTCGTTTTCAGGCGACTGGCGTGCAACTAAACTGGAAAACATAGCGCACTTGCCATTACACTAGGAAGCTTTCTCAAGGATAAAAATGCTAAACGCACGGGGTTTGTTACAGGACTATTATGGGACGTTCCAATAATTCTCCACCCCAACCACCGGAATTACACAGAGGTAGGGTCCCTTCAACCCCATTAATCCAATAAAAAATTTGCCAGGTCACGATCAAACCTTAAGTGTTGATGTGGCACTATTGCTCCAGAATTATGGGAGTTACAGGATTGCGTGCCCTTTTCCCCGCTAAGAGCATGGTTAATAGTATAGCCAACTACTGGCTATATGAAGTTACCATGTCATCTAAAGCCAATATGTATAGTCACTCGTACAATAAGTTTGGCTATTAGACTCCTACTTTTCTCTCTCTTCTCTCGTTCTCTTTCATTGTATTTATTACTTTTGTCTAGGAACAATTCAACAAATTTTGTATGTCTCTCTTCACATAGGCAAAAGTGTCATGTAGGCGGGCTATAAGCCCACTATTGTACTTGCTCTACCACACTTCCTAATTTTGACTGGCCCTTTGATTTTCATTGTGGCCCAGCCACACCAACCTATAAAATAAATCAGTAAAAATCTTCCATATAGGTGGAAAATAGGGCGCGTTAGAGTGAAAATCAAACTATAGTTGGAAAACAAACATGATGTGTCGGTTAATTAGTGTCAATTACTAAATCCAGACATGCAACTGATTAATGTAGGGAAAAGTAGCATGCAATTTCAAAAAAAAAATTATTACGTTCACGCAAGATCTATCTAGGAGATGCATAGCAACAAGGGGGAGAGTGTGTCTACGTACCCTCGTAGACCGTAAGCGGAACCGTTTGACAACGCGGTTGATGTAGTTGAACTTCTTCTAGCTTCGACCGATCAAGTACCGAACGTACGGCACCTCCGAGTTCTGCACACGTTCAGCTCGACGACGTCCCTCGTCCTCTTGATCCAACAAGATGCCGAGGAAGTAGATGAGTTCCATCAGCACGACAGCATGGTGACGGTGATGGTGAAGTGATCCGCGCAGGACTTCGCCTAAGCACTACGAAGATATGACCGGAGGCGTAAACTATGGAGGGGGGCGCCGCACACGGCTAACAATTGATGTTGTGTGTTCTAGGCGCCCCCCTCCCCACATATATATAGGTGGGAGGGGAGGAGAGGCAGCCAAGGGGCGCCCCAAGTAGGCCGAATCCTACTTGGGTCTTCCCCAATTCGGCCTCCCCCCTTTCCATAATTGCCGGAGGGGGGAAAGGGAAGAGGAAGGAGAGAAGGAAAGGGGAGGACCCCCTCTTTCCCTTCTCCCACTCGGCGTCCTTCCTTGGGGGGCGCGCCACCCCTTGTGGGCTGGTGTGCTCCCCTCCATATGGACCATATCTTTCCCCCGGGGTTCCGGTAACCCCTCCAGTACTCGATAAATACCCGATACACTTCGGAACACTTCCGGTGTCCGAATACCATCGTCCTATATATCAATCTTTACCTCTCGACCATTTCGAGACTCCTCTTCATGTCCATGATCTCATCCGGGACTCCAAACAACATTCGTTCACCAAATCACATAACTCATATAATACTAAATCGTCATCGAACGTTAAGCGTGCGGACCCTACGGGTTCGAGAACTATGTAGACATGACCGAGACACCTCACCGGTCAATAACCAATAGAGGAACCTGGATGCTCATATTGGCTCCTACATATTCTACGAAGATCTTTATCGGTCGAACCGTTATGACAACACACATAATTCCCTTTGTCCATCGGTATGTTACTTGCCCAAGATTTGATCATCGGTATCTTCATACCTAGTTCAATCTCGTTACCAGCAAGTCTCTTTACTCGTTCCGTAATACATCACCTCGTGACTAACTCCTTAGTCGTTTGCTTGCAAGCTTATGATGTGTATTACCGAGAGGGCCAGAGATACCTCTCCGATACTCGGAGTGACAAATCCTAATCTCGATCTATGCCAACTCAACAGACACCTTCGGAGATACCTGTAGAGCATCTTTATAATCACCCAGTTACATTGTGACGTTTGATAGCACACAAGGCATTCCTCCAGTATTCGGGAGTCACATAATCTCATAGTCGAAGGAATATGTATTTGACATGAAGAAAGCAATAGCAATAAAACTGAACGATCAATATGCTAAGCTAACGGATGGGTCTTGTCCATCACATCATTCTCCTAATGATGTGATCCCGTTATCAAATGACAACTCATGTCTATGGTTAGGAAACCTTAACCATCTTTGACCAACGAGCTAGTCACGTAGAGGCTCACTAGGGACACAGTGTTTGTCTATGTATTCACACATGTATTTAGGTTTCCGATCAATACAATTCTAGCATGAATAATAAACCTTTATCATGAATAAGGAAATATAAAATAACAACTTTATTATTGCCTCTAGGGCATATTTCCTTCAGTCTCTGATAACCCACAAGTATAGGGGATCTCAACAGTTTTCGAGGGTAGAGTATTCAACCCAAATTTATTGATTTGACACAAGGGGACCCAAAGAATACTCTCAAGTATTAGCAGTTGAATTGTCAATTCAACCACACCTGGATAACTTAATATCTGCAGCAAAGTATTTAGTAGCAAAGTAATATGGAAGTAACAGTAATAGTGGCAACGGTAACAGTAGTAGCTTTGTATCAATTATAACAGTGGCAATGGTAAAGTAACTAAGCAAAGAACAGTATGTGAAAAGCTCGTAGGCATTGGATCGGTGATGGATAATTATGTCGAATGCGGTTCATCATGTAATAGTTATAACATAGGGTGACACAGAACTAGCTCCAATTCATCAATGTAATGTAGGCATGTATTCCGAATATAGTCATACGTGCTTATGGAAAAGAACTTGCATGACATCTTTTGTCCTACCCTCCCGTGGCAGCGGGGTCCTATTGGAAACTAAGGGATATTAAGGCCTCCTTTTAATAGAGTACCGGAACAAAGCATTAACACATAGTGAATACATGAACTCCTCAAACTACGGTCATCACCGGGAGTGGTCCCGATTATTGTCACTTCGGGGTTGCCGGATCATAACACATAGTAGGTGACTATTGACTTGCAAGATAGGATCAAGAACTCACATATATTCATGAAAACATAATAGGTTCAGATCTGAAATCATGGCACTCGGGCCCTAGTGACAAGCATTAAGCATAGCAAAGTCATAGCAACATCAATCTCAGAACATAGTGGATACTAGGGATCAAACCCTAACAAAACTAACTCGATTACATGATAGATCTCATCCAACCCATCACCGTCCAGCAAGCCTACGATGGAATTACTCACGCACGGCGGTGAGCATCATGAAATTGGTGATGGAGGATGGTTGATGACGACGACGGTGACGAATTCCCCTCTCCGGAGCCCCGAACGGACTCCAGATCAGCCCTCCCGAGAGAGTTTAGGGCTTGGCGGCGGCTCCATATCGTAAAACGCGATGAATCCTTCTCTCTGATTTTTTCTCCCCGAACGTGAATATATAGAGTTGGAGTTGAGGTCGGTGGAGTTCCAGGGGGCCCACGAGGCAGGGGGCGCGCCCAGGAGGGCAGGCGCGCCTCCCGCCCTCATGGACAGGGTGTGGGTCCCCTGGCCTTGATTCTTTCGCCAATATTTTTTATATTTCCAAAAATAATCTCCGTTGATTTTCAGGTCATTCCGAGAACGTTTGTTTCTACACAAAGATAACACCATGGCAATTCTGCTGAAAACATCGTCAGTCCGGGTTAGTTCCATTCAAATCATGCAAGTTAGATCCAAAACAAGGGCAAAAGTGTTTGGAAAAGTAGATACGACGGAGACGTATCAATTACCCCAAGCTTAAACCTTTGCTTGTCCTCAAGCAATTCAGTTGATAAACTGAAAGTGATAAAGAAAAAACTTTTACAAACTCTGTGTGCTCTTGTTGTTGTAAATATGTAAAGCCAGCATTCAAGTTTTCAGCAAAGATTATGAACTAACCATATTCACAATAACATTTAGGTCTCATGTTTACTCATATCAATGGCATAATCAACTATCGAGCAATAATAATAAATCTCGGATGACAACACTTTCCCAAAACAATCATAATATGATATAACAAGCTGGTATCTCGCTAGCCCTTTCTGAGACCGCAAAACATAAATGCAGAGCACCTTTAAAGATGAAGGACTGACTAGACATTGTAATTCATGGTAAAAGAGATCCAGTCATAGTCATACCCAATATAAATTAATAGTAATGGATGCAAATGACAGCGGTGCTCTCCAACTGGTGGCTTTTAATAAGAGGGTGATGACTCAACATAAAAGTAAATAGATAGGCCCTTCACAGAGGGAAGCATGGATTTGTAGAGGTGCCAGAGCTCAATTTTTGAAATAGAGATAAATAATATTTTGAGCGGCATACTTTCATTGTCAACATAACAACAGAGAGATGGCGATATCTTCCATGCTACACACATTATAGGCGGTTCCCAAACAGAATGGTAAAGTTTATACTCCCCACCACCAACAAGCACACTCCACGGCCATCCGAAACAATGGGGGTACTGTCCATACCAACAACAGTCCTGGGGGAGTTTTGTTTGCAATTATTTTGATTTGGTATGCATAAAGCATGGGACTGGGCATCCCGGTGACCAGCCATTTTCTCGTGAGTGAGGAGCGGACTCCACTCCTCTTGAGAATAACCCGCCTAGCATGGAAGATACAGACAACCCTAGTTGATACATGAGCTATTCGAGCATACAAAATAGAATTTCATTTGAAGGTTTAGAGTTTGGCACATACAAATTTACTTGGAACGGCAGGTAAATACCGCATATAGGAAGGTATGGTGGATTCATATGACATAACTTTTGGGTTTAAGGGATTGGATGCACAAGCAGTATTCCCGCTTAGTACAAGTGAAGGCTAGCAAAAGACTGGGAAGCGACCACCTAGAGAGCGACAACAGTCATGAACATGCATTAAAATTAATAAACATTGAGTGCAAGAATGAGTAGGATATGATCCACCATGAACATAAATATCATGGAGGCTATGTTGATTTTGTTTCAACTACATGCGTGAACATGTGCCAAGTCAAGCCACTCGAATCATTCAAAGGAGGATACCACCCTACTATACCACATCACAACCATTTTAATAGCATGTTGGCACGCAAGGTAAACCATTATAAACTCCTAGCTAATTAAGCATGGCATAAGCAACTATAATCTCTAATTGTCATTGCAAACATGTTCATTCATAATAGGCTGAATCAGGAACGATGAACTAATCGTATTTACAAAAACAAGAGAGGTCGAGTTCATACCGGCTTCTCTTATCTCAATCAGTCCATCACTTATCGTCATTATTGCCTTTCACTTGCATGACCGAACGGTGTGTATAATAATAATAGTGCACGTGCATTGGACTAAGCTGGAATCTGCAAGCATTCAATAAAGAGGAGAAGACAAGGCAATATGGGCTCTTGGTTAAATCAACAATAATGCATATAAGAGCCACTTAACATTTTCATTATGGTCTTCTCCTCTCGACCCCCAAAGAAAATAAAAGAAATAAAACTATTTACACGGGAAAGCTCCCAACAAGCAAAAGAAGAACGAGAAATATTTTTGGGTTTTCTTTTAATTACTACTACTACAAGCATGGAAAGTAAACTAGCTAAAAGCTACAATTTTTTTTGGTTTTCTTAAGGTTTTTCAAGCACACAAGAAGAAAGCGAGAAAAAGAAAACAAACTAACATGGATATTACAGTGAAAAAGTATGAGCACCGACAACTGGAATGAGTGTGTGAACAATGAATGTAATATCAGTGAGAAATACGTGCTCCCCCAAGCTTAGGCTTTTGGCCTAAGTTGGTCTATTGCCACAGCTGGCCTGGCGGATATCCGAAGTTATAACTGGGGTCGTACTGAGATGCAACCTCAGATTGCCACTGGTTGGCAATCACCTCCGGATCCCACTGGTAATCAGACTGTCGTGGTGGATCAAATTGTGGTTCCGGCTCTGGCTCTGTAGCTGATGTAGGGTTCCGGTAGGCGTGGATGGTCGCCAGCAGAACGAGATACTTGCCTGCAGATAAGTCAAACAAGGAAGGAGCAGGCAAGGTAATAGTCTCAGGGTGGTTTTTATCAAATAACAGTCTGTACTTAAGCGCCTTTTCCCTATTCTTAACAATAAAATCATGCGCTACGATACTCTTATGATCTAGAAAAACAGGAGGTAGCAACTTTTCTTCTTTCTCATAATGCCTAATAGGTATGTTATAGTATGCAGCGAGGCGCGACGTGAAGATGCCTCCCAAGATGGGGCCCTTAGTACGGTTAAGATTTAACCGTTTTGCAACAATAGCACCCATACTAAATGTGTCATCACGGAACAAAGCATGGCACAAAATAACGATATCAAGGGCACTAAGGTTGCCACGGTTTCCGCGACCAATTAAGCATCTACTAGCAAATAATGCAAAGTAACGTAGAACAGGAAAGTGTATGCTAGTAATCCGTGCGTCGGAAACCTTCCTCGTTTCCCCTACAGCAATGGTATCAATAAACCCTTAAAGGGCAACTTGCAGACCTCACAAAGTTTATCAAGGGGCATCTCCTTATACTCGTCATATAAATAAAAATCCACCGAAGGTGGTGACCTCCTAGAATGGAAATGAAAATTTTGCACAAAGATATTGGTGAGTAAGAGATACTGTTCGCGTTGGTCGCGGAGGAAGTCAGTGAGGCCTGCATTCTCAGCCAACTCATAAAAATCATCAGAAATCCCGGCTGCTCTCAAGAAATCATCACAAGGCCATTCACACGGCCGAACCTCCGCGGTGCGAGGCAGATTATATTTGGGCCTATCTTCTTCTTCACTTTGCCTATCTTTCGAGCTTCGACTCGAAGAACCCCTCAAAAATCTCTTCATCATTTTCTGAAAATTTCTGAAATTTTAAGTAACTTCAAATAAAAGTGAACCAAACTCAACAAAATTGATAGCAACTACTCCCACAAGTGTCTAGAGACTATATCATGCAATAGAACTACTTGGGACCAAATAAATTTGACATGCAAGCTCAAGAACAGGGTCACCTAAGCAGCAAAAATATGCAATGAATAAAGCACTAGAACAAAAACTAATTGGACCATTGGAGGAGTCACATACCAAAGGTCAATCCCCCAAAGAAGTTTTGTGAATGAAGCTTTGAGCAAGGAGATCGAAAATCGCAGCAAAATGAGCTAGAACTCGTGCTTGAGCTGGTTGGTGATTTTTTGGGAGGAAGAAGGAGTGTGTGGGTGCTGGAATAAGTGGAGGGGAGCCACCATGGGCCCACGAGGCAGGGGGCGCGCCCTGGACCCTCGTGGCCAGGTGCCAGCTCCCCCTGATGGGTTCTCAGTGCCAGATATTCTTAAATATTCCAGAAAAAATCATATTTCAATTTCAGGGCAATTGGAGAACTTTTATTTTCGGGGTATTTTTATTGCAAGGATAAATCAGAAAACAGACAGAAAATACTATTTTTGCTTTATTTATTCTAAATAACAGAGAGTAAAAGGAGGGTACAGAGAGTTGTACTTTCTAACTTCATCCATCTCATGCTCATCAAAAGGAATCCACTAACAAGGTTGATCAGGTCTTGTTAACAAACTCATTCCGAATTGCATGAAACCGGAGAATTTTCGAATAGCACTAGGTTACCTCAACGGGGATATGAACGTCCCCAACAATAAGAATATCATATTTCTTCTTGACAGTAGGAAGAGGAAATTCAAAACCTCCAATAGTGATAGTTGGAATTTTTCCAATAGAATTGATACTGTGGACTTGAGGTTGTTTCCTCGGAAACTGTACCGTATGCTCATTACCATTGACATGAAAAGTGACATTGCCTTTGTTGCAATCAATAACAGCCCCTGCAGTATTCAAAAAGGGTCTACCAAGAATAATCGACATACTGTCGTCCTCGGGAATATCAAGAATAACAAAGTCTGTTAAGATAGTAACGTTTGCAACCACAACAGGCACATCCTCACAAATACCGACAGGTATAGCAGTTGATTTATCAGCCATTTGCAAAGATATTTCAGTAGGTGTCAACTTATTCAAATCAAGTCTATGATACAAAGAGAGAGGCATAACACTAACACCGGCTCCAAGATCACATAAAGCAGTTTTAACATAGTTTCTTTTAATGGAGCATGGTATAGTTGGTACTCCTTGATCTCCTAGTTTCTTTGGTATTCCACCCTTAAAAGTATAATTAGCAAGCATGGTGGAAATTTCAGCTTCCGGTATCTTTCTTTTATTTGTAACAATTTCTGTCATATAGTTAGCATAAGGATTCATTTTGAGCATATCAGTTAATCACACACGCAAAAAGATAGGTCTAATCATTCCAGCAAAGCGCTCAAAATCCTCATCATCCTTTTTCTTGGATGGTTTAGGAGGGAAAGGCATAGGTTTCTGAACCCATGGTTCTCTTTCTTTACCGTGCTTCCTAGCAACAAAGTCTCTCTTATCATAACGTTGATTCTTTGATTGTGGGTTATCAAGATCAACAGCAGGTTCAATCTCTACATCATTGTCATTGCTAGGTTGAGCATCAACATGAACATCATCATTAACATTATCACTAGGTTCATGTTCATTACCAGATTGTGTTTCAGCATCAGAGATAGAAATGTCATTGGGATTCTCAGGTTTGTCTATAACAGGTTCACTGGAATCATGCAAAGTCCTATCATTTTTCTTTTTCTTCCTCTTAGAAGGACTAGGTGCATCTACATTATTTCTCTGAGAATCTTGCTCAATTCTCTTAGGATGGCCTTCAGGATACAAAGGTTCCTGAGTCATTTTACCAGTTCTAGTAGCCACTCTAACAGCAAAATCATTATTCTTACTATTAAATTCATTGAGCAAATCATTCTGAGCTTTAAGTACTTGTTCTACTTGAGTGGTAACCATAGAAGCATGTTTACTAATGAGTTTAAGTTCACCTTTAACTCTAGACATATAATCACTCAAGTGTTCAATCATATAAGCATTGCATTTTAATTCTCTACCAAAATAAGCATTGAAGTTTTCTTGCTTAAGCGCATAAAGTCATCAAACTCATCTAAGCATTGGCTAGCAAACTTAGTAGGCGGGATTTCAGCTTTATCATATCTATAGAGAGAATTTACCTTTACTACCTATGTCGAGTTATCAAGACCATGTGTTTCTTCAATAGGTGATGGATTAAAACAATGTATTTCTTCCACAGGCGGTAAATTAAGACCATGGATTTCTTTAACAGGAGGTAAATTCTTAACATCTTCAACTTTTATACCTTTTTCCTTCATAGATTTCTTTGCCTCTTGCATATCTTCAGGACTGAGAAATAGAACACCCCTTTTCTTAGGAGTTGGCTTAGGAGTTGGCTCACGAAGTGTCCAATTATTTTCATTAGTCAACATATTATTCAATCGAATTTCAGCTTGATCAACAGTTCTTTCCCTGAAAACACAACCAGCACAACTATCCAGGTGGTCTCTGGAAGCATCGGTTAGTCCATTATAAAAGATATCAAGTATTTCATTTTTCTTGAGAGGATGATCAGGCAAAACATTAAGTAATTGGAGAAGCCTCCCCCAAGCTTGTGGGAGACTCTCTTCTTCAATTTGCACAAAATTATATATTTCCCTTAAAGCAGCTTGCTTCTTATGAGCAGGGAAATATTTAGCAGAGAAGTAATAAATCATATCCTGGGGACTACGCACACAACCAGGATCAAGAGAATTAAACCATATCTTAGCATCACCCTTTAATGAGAACGGAAATAACTTAAGAATATAGTAGTAGCGAGTTTTCTCATCATTAGTGAATAGGGTGGCTATATCATTTAATTTAGTGAGATGTGCCACAACAGTTTCAGATTCATAGCCATAAAAAGGATCAGATTCAACCAAAGTAATTATATCAGGATCGACAGAGAATTCATAATCCTTATCAGAAACAAAGATAGGTGAAGTAGCATAAGCAGGATCATATTTCATTCTAGCATTCAGAGATTTTTGTTTCAGCTTAACTAATAATTTATTAAGATCAGATCTATCGTTGCAAGCAAGAAAATCTCTAGCAGTTTCTTCATCCATAACATAACCCTCAGGCACAACAGGAAATTCATATTTAGGGGGAGAATCTTCATCATCACTTTCATCAATATTATCAGTTTCAATAATTTCATTCTCGCTAGCCCTAGCAAGTTGTTCATCAAGAAATTCACCTAGTGGCACAGTATTATCAAGCATAGAAGTAGTTTCATCATAAGTATCGTGCATAGCAGAAGTGGCATCATCAATAACATGCGACATATCAGAATTAATAGCAGAAGCAGGTTTAGGTACGCAAGTTTACTCAAAACAGAAGGAGAATCAAGTGCAGAGCTAGATGGCAGTTCCTTACCTCCCCTCGTAGTTGAGGGATAAATTTTGGTTTTCTCGTCTTTCAAGTTCCTCATAGTGACCAGCAGATATAAATCCCAAGTGACTCAAAGAATAGAGCTATGCTCCCCGGCAACGGTGCCAGAAAATAGTCTTGATAACCCACAAGTATAGGGGATCGCAACAGTTTTTGAGTGTAGAGTATTCAACCCAAATTTATTGATTCGACACAAGGGGAGCCAAAGAATACTCTCAAGTATTAGAAGTTGAGTTGTCAATTCAACCACACCTGGATAACTTAATATCTGCAGCAAAGTATTTAGTAGCAAAGTAATATGGAAGTAACGGTAACAGTGGCAACGGTAACAGTAGCAGCTTTGTAGCAATTGTAACAGTGGCAATGGTAAAGTAACTAAGCAAAGAACAGTATGTGAAAAGCTCGTAGGCATTGGATCGGTGATGGATAATTATGTCGGATGCGGTTCATCATGTAACAGTTATAACATAGGGTGACGCAGAACTAGCTCCAATTCATCAATGTAATGTAGGCATGTATTCTGAATATAGTCATACGTGCTTATGGAAAAGAACTTGCATGACATCTTTTGTCCTACCCTCCCGTGGCAGCGGGGTCCTATTGGAAACTAAGGGATATTAAGGCCTCCTTTTAATAGAGTACCGGAACAAAGCATTAACACATAGTGAATACATGAACTCCTCAAACTACGGTCATCACCGGGAGTGGTCCCGATTATTGTCACTTCGGGGTTGCCGGATCATAACACATAGTAGGTGACTATTGACTTGCAAGATAGGATCAAGAAATCACATATATTCATGAAAACATAATAGGTTCAGATCTGAAATCATGGCACTCGGGCCCTAGTGAAAAGCATTAAGCATAGCAAAGTCATAGCAACATCAATCTCAGAACATAGTGGATACTAGGGATCAAACCCTAACAAAACTAACTCGATTACATGATAGATCTCATCCAACCCATCACCGTCCAGCAAGCCTACGATGGAATTACTCACGCACGGTGGTGAGCATCATGAAATTGGTGATGGTGGATGGTTGATGACGACGACGACGGCGGATTCCCCTCTCCGGAGCCCCGAACGGACTCCAGATCAGCCCTCCAGAGAGAGTTTAGGGCTTGGCGGCGGCTCCGTATCGTAAAACATGATGAATCCTTCTCTCTGATTTTTTCTCCCCGAACGTGAATATATAGAGTTGGAGTTGAGGTCGGTGGAGTTCCAGGGGGCCCACGAGGCTGGGGGCGCGCCTCCCACCCTCGTGGACAGGGTGTGGGCCCCCTAGCCTTGATTCTTTCGCCAGTATATTTTATATTTTCCAAAAATAATCTCCGTTGATTTTCAGGTCATTCCGAGAACGTTTGTTTCTGCATAAAGATAACACCATGGCAATTCTGCTGAAAACAGCGTCAGTCCGGGTTAGTTCCATTCAAATCATGCAAGTTAGAGTCCAAAACAAGGGCAAAAGTGTTTGGAAAAGTAGATACGACGGAGACGTATCAGTCTCCCACTTGCACTAGAGTCAATAATCTAGTTCACAACGCCATGTGATTAACACCAATAGTTCACATCACCATGTGACGAACACCCAAAGGGTTTACTAGAGTCAATAATCCAGTTCACATCGTGTCGGAGAAACAACACCTATGGGATCACGTGGATCCCTTCTACGGTTGGCGGGGAGAGAGGAGTGCACAAAGAGCAGATCTAGTGATTAACAAGGTGGGTTTTACCCAGGTTCGGGTCGCTGAGAAGCGTAAAACCCTTGTCCTGCTTTGAGTGTATATTGAGTGTTCTTGAGCTTCGGCCAGCTGCTACGCATGCAAGCTGGGTCGGAGAGTCCAAAAAGTCCGAATCCTTCTCCAGTACGCCATGGGCCTCCTTTTATACGTCGAAGGGGTCGCCACAGTGGCACACAGGAGGTGTAAAGTAGCTACAGTGTATATGTTTATCACTGACGTCTTAGGACAAACGCATTAAATGCGCTGCTTACATGCCCTCTAACTTTATCGGGGACGGGAATAGAGCCCGTCCCGTCCGTCGCCGCCTCACCCCATCTTGACACACATCTAGGCTGACGAGGCATGCAATGCCAAGCTGGCTGGCTAGCCGCTGCGCTGGAGCGGTGGCTGGATCTTCATGAAGATCTGTGCTACCTCTTGAGCAATGCGTTGGTTTTCCCTTGAAGAGAAAAGGGTGATGCAGCAAAGTAGCGTAAGCATTTCCCTCAGTTTTGAGAACCAAGGTATCAATCCAGTAGGAGACCACGCGCGAGTCCCACGCACCTACACAAACAAACAAGAACCTCGCAACCAACGCGACAAAGGGGTTGTCAATCCCTTCACGGTCACTTACGAGAGTGAGATCTGATAGAGATAATAGGACAATATTTTTGGTATTTTTATGATAAAGATGCAAAGTAAAATAAACGGAAATAGAAATAGCAAAGTATTGGAAGATTAATATGATGGAAAATAGACTCGGGGGCCATAGGTTTCACTAGTGGCTTCTCTCAAAATAACATAAGTATTGCGATGGGTAAACAAATTACTATCGAGCAATTGATAGAATTGAGCATAGTTATGAGAATATCTAGGTATGATCATGTATATAGGCATCACGTCCGCAACAAGTAGACCGAAACGATTCTGCATCTACTACTATTGCTCCACACATCGACCGCTATCCAGCATGCATCTAGAGTATTAAGTTCATAAGAACAGAGTAACGCATTAGGCAAGATGACATGATGTAGAGGGATAAACTCAAGCAATATGATATAAACCCCATCTTTTTATCCTCGATGGCAACAATACAATACATGCCTTGCTACCCCTGCTGTCACTGGGAAAGGACACCGCAAGATTGAATCCAAAGCTAAGCACTTCTCCCATTGCAAGAAAGATCAATCTAGTAGGCCAAACCAAACTGATAATTCGAAGAGACTTGCAAAGATAACCAATCATACATAAAAGAATTCAGAGGAGATTCAAATATTGTTCATAGATAATCTTGATCATAAACCCACAATTCATCCGATCTCGACAAACACACCGCAAAAGAAGATTACATCGAATAGATCTCCACAAGAGAGGGGGAGAACTTTGTATTGAGATCCAAAAAGAGAGAAGAAGCCATCTAGCAAGAGAGGGGGAGCACTCTTGAGCACTGCATTGGTTTTCCCTTGAAGAGGAAAGATTGATGCAGCAAAGTAGCGTAAGTATTTCCCTCAGTTTTGAGAACCAAGGTATCAATCCAGTAGGAGTCCACACGCGAGTCCCAGGCACCTACACAAACAAACAAGAACCTCGCAACCAACGCGATAAAGGGGTTGTCAATCCCTTCACGGTCACTTACGAGAGTGAGATCTGATAGAGATAATAGGATAATATTTTTGGTATTTTTATGATAAAGATGCAAAGTAAAATAAATGGAAATAAAAATAGCAAAGTGTTGGAAGATTAATATGATGGAGAATAGATCTGGGGGCCATAGGTTTCACTAGTGGCTTCTCTCAAAATAGCATAAGTATTGCGATGGGTCAACAAATTACTGTCGAGAATTGATAGAATTGAGCATAGTTATGAGAATATCTAGGTATGGTCATGTATATAGGCATCACGTCCGCGACAAGTAGACCGAAACGATTCTGCATCTACTACTATTAGTCCACACATCGACCGCTATCCAGCATGCATCTAGAGTATTAAGTTCATAATAATAGAGTAACGCATTAGGCAAGATGACTTGATGTAGAGGGATAAACTCAAGCAATATGATATAAACCCCATCTTTTTATCCTCGATGGAAACAATACAATACGTGCCTTGCTGCCCCTGCTGTCACTGGGAAAGGACACCGCAAGATTGAACCCAAAGCTAAGCACTTCACCCATTGCAAGAAAGATCAATCTAGTAGGCCAAACCAAACTGATAATTCGAAGAGACTTGCAAAGATAACCAATCATACATAAAAGAATTCAGAGGAGATTCAAATATTGTTCATAGCTAATCTTGATCATAAACCCACAATTCATCAGATCTCGACTAACACACCGCAAAAGAAGATTACATCGAATAGATCTCCACAAGAGAGGGGGAGAACTTTGTATTGAGATCCAAAAAGAGAGAAGAAGCCATCTAGCTAATAACTATGGACCCGAAGGTCTGAGGTAAACTACTCACACATCATCGGAGAGGCTATGGTGTTGATGTAGAAGCCCTCCGTGATCAATGCCCCCTCCGGCGGAGCGCCGGAAAAGGCCCCAAGATGGGATCTCACGGGTACATAAGGTTACGGCGGTGGAAATAGGGTTTTGGCTCCTCTTCTGATGTTTTCCGGGTATATGGGTATATATAGGAGGAAGAAGTACGTCGGTGGAGCAACGAGGGGCCCACGAGGGTGGAGGGCGCTCCCAGGGGGCTAGGCGCGCCCCCCTACCTCGTGCCTTCCTCGTACGTTGCTTTGCGTAGACTCCAAGTCCACTGGATCACGTTCGTTCTGAAAATCACGTTCCCGAAGGTTTCATTCCGTTTGGACTCCGTTTGATATTCTTTTTCTGCGAAACACTGAAACGGGCAAAAAAACAGCAATTTGGGCTGGGCCTCCGGTTAATATGTTAGTCCCAAAAATAATATAAAAGTGTATAATAAAGCCCATTAAACATCCAAAACAGAATATAATATAGCATGGAACAATCAAAAATTATAGATACATTGGAGACGTATCAAGCATCCCCAAGCTTAATTCCTGCTCGTCCTCGAGTAGGTAAATGATAAAAAAATAGAATTTTTGATGTGGAATGCAACTCGGCATAATTTTTAATGTAACCCTCTTAATTGTGGTATGAATATTCAGATCCGAAAGATTCAAGATAATGGTTTAATATTGACATAAAAGTAATAATACTTCAAGCATACTAACTAAGCAATCATCTCTTCTCAAAATAACATGGCTAAATAAAGTTATCCCTACAAAATCATATAGTCTGGCTATGCTCTATCTTCATCACACAAAATATTTAGATCATGCACAACCCCGGTTTCAGCCAAGCAAATGTTTCATACTTTAGAATTTTCAAACTTTTTCAACTTTCACGCAATACATGAGCGTGAGCCATGGACATAGCACTATATGTGGAATAGAATATGGTGGTTGTGGAGAAGACAAAAAAGGAGAAGATAGTCTCACATCAACTAGGCGTATCAACGGGCTATGGAGATGCCCATTAATAGATATCAATGTGAGTGAGTAGGGATTGCCATGTAACGGATGCACTAGAGCTATAAGTGTTTGAAATCTCAACAAAAGAAACTAAGTGGGTGTGCATCCAACTTTCTTGCTCATGAAGACCTAGGGCAATTTGAGGAAGCCCATCATTGGAATATACAAGCCAAGTTCTATAATGAAAAATTCCCACTAGTAAATGAAAGTGATATCATAGGAGACTCTCTATCATGAAGATCATGGTGCTACTTTGAAGCACAAGTGTGGTAAAAGGATAGTAACATTGTCCCTTCTCTCTTTTTCTCCCATTTTTTCTTTTTTCTTTCTCTCTTTTTTTAGTCCGGAATCTCATCCCGACTTGTGGGGGAATCATAGTTTCCATCATCCTTTCCTCACATGGGACAATGCTCTAATAATGATGAACATCACACTTTTATTACTTACAACTCAAGAATTACAACTCAATACTTAGAACAAAATATGACTCTATGTGTATGCCTCCGGCAGTGTACCGGGATATGCAATGAACCATGAGTGACATGTATGAAAGAATTATGGATGGTGGCTTTGCCACAAATACGATGTCAACTACATGATCATGCAAAGCAATATGACAATGATGGAGCGTGTCATAAACGAAACGGTGAAAAGTTGCATGGCAATATATCTCGGAATGGCTATGGAAATGCCATAATAGGTAGGTATGGTGGCTGTTTTGAGGAAGGTATATGGTGGGTGTAATGCACCGGCCAAAGTTGCGCGGTACTAGAGAGGCTAGCAATGGTGGAAGGGTGAGAGTGCGTATAATCCATGGACTCAACATTAGTCATAAAGAACTCACATACTTATTGCAAAAATCTACAAGTCATCAAAACAAAGTACTACACGCATGCTCCTAGGGGAAGGGTTGGTAGGAGTTAACCATCGCGCGATCCCGACCTCCACACATAAGGAAGACAATCAATAAATATATCATGCTCCAACTTCATCACATAACTGTTCACCATACGTGCATGTTACGGGAATCACAAACTTCAACACAAGTATTTATCAAATTCATAATTTCTCAACTAGCATGACTCTAATCTTACTACCTCCATATCTCAAAACAATCATCAAGCATCAAACTTTTCTTAGTATTCAACGCACTCATAAGAGAATTTTTTACTAATGTTGAATACCTTGCATATTAGGATTAATTTCACGATTAAAGCAAATTACCATGCTCTTTTGTAGGACTCTAAAAATAATATAAGTGAAGCATGAGAGAACAAAAGTTTCTATAAAACAAATCCACCACCGTGCTCTAAAAGATATAAGTGACGCACTAGAGCAAAAACTATATAGCTCAAAAGATATAAGTGAAGCACATAGAGTATTCTAATAAATTCCGAATCATGTGTGTCTCTCTCAAAAGGTTTGTACAGCAAGGATGATTGTGGTAAACTAAAAAGCAAAGACTCAAATCATACAAGACGCTCCAAGCAAAACACATATCATGTGGTGAATAAAAATATAGCTCCAAGTAAAGTTACCGATGGACGAAGACGAAAGAGGGGATGCCTTCCGGGGCATCCCCAAGCTTTGGCTTTATGGTGTCCTTAGATTATCTTGGGGTGCCATGGGCATCCCCAAGCTTAGGTTCTTGCCACTCCTTGTTCCATAATACATCAAATCTCTTACCCAAAACTTGAAAACTTCACAACACAAAACTTAACAGAAAATCTCGTGAGCTCCGTTAGCGAAAGAAAACAAAACACCACTTCAAGGTACTATAATGAACTCATTATTTATTTATATTGGTGTTAAACTTACTGTATTCCAACTTCCCTATGGTTTATAAACTATTTTACTAGCCATAGATTCCTCAAAATAAGTAAACAACACACGAAAAATAGAATCTGTCAAAAACATAACAGTCTGTAGTAATCTGTAACTAACGCAAACTTCTGGAGCGCAAAAATTCCACCAAATTAGGAAGTTCTAGATAATTTGTTTATTGATCTACTTCGAAAAGAATCAACTGAAAATCACGTTCCTGTGATTTATTAAAACTAATGTCGTGCGTGCAAAGTTTCTGTTTTTTACAGCAGGATCAAATAACTATCACCGTAGGTTATCCTAACGGTTTTACTTGGCACAAACACTAATTAAAATACAAAAACGAATCTAACCAGAGGCTAGATGAAAAAATTATTACTAAACAAAACCAAAAAGCAAGGAACTAAAATAAAATTGGGTTGTCTCCCAACAAGCGCTTTCGTTTAACGCCCCTAGCTGGGCTTTTATAATTCTAACGATGCTCACATGAAAGACAAGAATTGAAGCGCAAAGAGAGCATCATGAAACACATGACAAACACATCTAAGTCTAACATACTTCCTATGCATAGGCATCTTATAGGCAAACAAATTATCATAGCAAGCAAAAACTAGCATATGGAAGGAAGCGGAAAGAAACAATAGCAATCCCAACATAACAAGAGGTAATTTATTATCATGAAAATTTCTACAACCATGTTTTCCTCTCTCATAATAATTACATGTGGGATCATAAGCAAATTCAACAAAATAGCTATCACATAAAATATTTTCAACACGATCCACATGCATGCAAAGTTGACACTCTTCCAAAATAGTGGGATTAACATTAACTAAAGTCATGACCTCTCCAAACCCACTTCTATATAAAATACCATAAGATTGAACATTCTCCAAATATGTGGGATCTACAGTTGACACTCTTCCAAACCCACTTTCAATATTATTGCAAACACTATTATCAATCTCATATTCATCATGGGGCTTAAATAAATTTTCAAGATCATAAGAAGAATCACCCCAATCATGATCATTGCAACAAGTAGTAGACATAGCAAAACTAGCATCCCCAAGCTTAGGGTTTTGCATATTATTAGCACAACTGACATCAAGATTATTTATAGTAACATCATTGCAACCATGCTTTTCATCAAAGGAACTATCAAGTAGGGGCGCAATAGCAACGATCTCATGATTAACGTAAGGAACTATAGCAAATTCATCTTCATAAATATTGGCATCATGGCCACAAGAATAGCAAGCGTCATGTTCATCAAGGGATATTTCAATCAAATCATCGGAATCATCATTATCTATAGATTCATGCATATCATTATTTTCTCCCAAAATAAATTCCTTAACATAGGCATTATGAGCACAGTTTTCATAGCAATATTTGAGTATGTCAGAATTCTCAGATTTGTGGAAAGTAATATCATATTTTTCAATCAAAGAAGCAACTTCATGAGCACCCTTAAAAATGATAAATTCTTCAATTTTTTCAATATCATAGTAACTATAAACACCCTTTCCATAAGAAGATAAGATTTCATTATCATTAAACTCACATAAGTAGGGAAGGTGTTTTTAGGGTTCTTAGAGCAACAAGTAAAGTCATAAATTTCACAAAGATTCCAAGCATAGCATAGAAAACTATTTATTTGATACCATAAGAGCTTCCCCTTTTCAGACAAACGATTACACACAAAATGAGCATGCTCATCTAAAGATTTCCCATCAACTAGGCTAGTTGGGGTTTCAGCACGAGCGCATAAGGATTGAAGATGATCCAAGTAGAACACTTTACGTGGATCCATATCAATAGATTTTTAGGAAGCAAAGATGCAAGCAAATAGAAGGCACATGGAAACACAAACAAAAGACATACGGGAAGAAGGCGAACGGAAAAGTGGGCGAATAAAATGGCAAGGGTGAAGTGGGGGAGAGGAAATCGAGAGGCAAATGGCAAATAATGTAATGCGAGGGATAAGAGTTTGTGATGGGTACTTGGTATGTCTTGACTTGTGCGTAGACTCCCCGACAACGGCGCCAGAAATCCTTCTTGCTACCTCTTGAGCACTGCGTTGGTTTTCCCTTGAAGAGGAAAGGGTGATGCAGCAAAGTAGCGTAAGTATTTCCCTCAGTTTTGAGAACCAAGGTATCAATCCAGTAGGATACCACGCACGAGTCCCACGCACCTACACAAACAAACAAGAACCTCACAACCAATGCGACAAAGGGGTTGTCAATCCCTTCACGGTCACTTACGAGAGTGAGATCTGATAGAGATAATAGGATAATATTTTTGGTATTTTTATGATAAAGATGCAAAGTAAAATAAACGAAAATAGGAATAGCAAAGTATTGGAAGATTAATATGATGGAAAATAGACCCAGGGCCATAGGTTTCACTAGTGGCTTCTCTCAAAATAGCATAAGTATTGCGATGGGTAAACAAATTACTATCGAGCAATTGATAGAATTGAGCATAGTTATGAGAATATCTAGGTACATGTATATAGGCATCACGTCCGCAAGAAGTAGACCGAAATAATTCTGCATCTACTACTATTACTCCACACATCGACTGCTATCCAGCATGCATCTAGAGTATTAAGTTCATAAGAACAGAGTAACGCATTAGGCAAGATGACATGATGTAGAGGGATAAACTCAAGCAATATGATATAAACCCCATATTTTTATCCTTGATGGCAACAATACAATATGTGCCTTGCTGCCCCTGCTGTCACTGGGAAAGGACACCGCAAGATCGAACCCAAAGCTAAGCATTTCTCCCATTGCAAGAAAGATCAATCTAGTAGGCCAAACCAAACTGATAATTCGAAGAGACTTGCAAAGATAACCAATCATACATAAAAGAATTCAGAGGAGACTCAAATATTGTTCATAGATAATCTTGATCATAAACCCACAATTCATCGGATCTCGACAAACACACCGCAAAAGAAGATTACATCGAATAGATCTCCACAAGAGAGGGGGAGAGATCCAAAAAGAGAGAAGAAGCCATCTAGCTAATAACTATGGACCCGAAGGTATGAGGTAAACTACTCACACTTCATCGGAGAGGCTATGGTGTTGATGTAGAAGCCCTCCGTGATCAATGCCCCCTCCGGCGGAGCGCCGGAAAAGGCCCCAAGATGGGATCTCATGGGTACAGAAGGTTGCGGCGGTGGAAATAGGGTTTTGGCTCCTCTTCTGATGTTTTTCAGTTATATGGGTATATATAGGAGGAAGAAGTACGTCGGTGCAGAAACGAGGGGCCCACGGGGTGGAGGGCGTGCCCCCTACCTCGTGCCTTCCTCGTTCATTGCTTTCGTAGACTCCAAGTCCTGTGGATCACATTCGTTCCGAAAATCACGTTCCCGAAGGTTTCATTCCGTTTGGACTCCGTTTGATATTCTTTTTCTGCGAAACACTGAAACGGGCAAAAAAACAACAATTTGGGCTGGGCCTCCGGTTAATAGGTTAGTCCCAAAAATAATATAAAAGTGTATAATAAAGCCCATTAAACATCCAAAACAGAATATAATATAGCATGGAACAATAAAAAAAATTATAGATACGCTGGAGACGTATCAACCTGCAAGCCCCCACGTAGGTGCTTGGCAGGCTGGCAGGTCAGTCGCTGCGATGGAGCGGTGGCGGGGCGGCAGAGCCTTACCGTGCGCGAGTCTTGCCGTGGCCTCGCAAACGTCCCCGGCAAGGATCTTGCCGGGGCCTCGCAGACGTCCCCGGCAAGGATCTTGCTAGGAGCTTTGCCTTCTGGTCTTCACGAAGATCTGCATGCCACCAGTCTTCACAAAGATCTGCATGCCACTATGCATGCGCTCCTGGGCCTTGGTCTTGACATTGTTGATGGTGTCAGAGCTCTCAACCTCGAGGGTGGTGGTCTTGTCAATGCTTCGCAAGCCGTCCCGGCAAGGATCTTGCCAGGGGTTCACGAGCCGCCCCGGGAAGGATCTTGCCGGGAGTCAGCTTGTCTTCTGCTCTTTGGTTACTGGCTTGGACGCCGTCTTGGTCATCTTGTATTTCGCCTCTAGCTGCCCCCGTCAGGCCTTGTCGCGGGTGCGGCTGCAACTGCCCGTGCACAAGTAGGGGGTACCAAAGGGCCCAAACTTTAGTACACCGAAAGGAGCCCCCGGGCCTGGGCCATACACGAGTGCGAAGCATTGTTGGGCCAGGCCCAAACAGTGCGCGGGCACATGTGGCAGGGGTTAACTGCTACAATCTTCTCGTCTGCTGCGCTTCCCCATGATCTGCATTGAGTGCGCGACATGGGGGGTCTTGCGCGGAACGGCCGCAGCACGCATGGGAAACGCCTTCACATCAAACAGTAAAGAGGCAGCCCCGCGCCTTCCCCATGAAAAGAGGAATCCGTAGGGGCGCTGCTCATTTACCCCCCCTTTGCCTTTTCCAATCTAGGAATCGTCGTCCCCTTCTTCTTCCCTAAGCCCAAACCAAAGCTTCCTCCTCCGTCCGCCGCCGCCGCGCCCTCACCGTCCTCAGCCCCCCGCCCTCCCTTGGCTGCTATGGCGCCCAAAACGAGCAAGGGCAAGGGAGCGTCCAAGGCAAGCAAGGGGGAAGAGGTGCCGGAGAGCGAGCCAGTGAAGATGCAGAGGGAGCACGTCGTCTTCGCTCTGGCGCTCGACGCGCACGCGCTCAGGGGCCGGTATCAGTGTATGTGGGGGGAGAGAGACGACGGGGCATCCTGCCACTCGCATCATCCCTGCTTCTTGCGCCGCGCCCGCCCTAGATAAATTCCCTTTGTTCGTTGATTACTTCTACTGCGGGCTCTGCCCCACATTTTTGGATTTCTTCATCGACATTATGTAAACCTTCGGCTTCCATCTTTTGGATTTCACGCCGAACGCCGTGACGTGTATGGCCATCTTCGCTCACCTCTGCTAGAACTTCGCCGGGGTGGTCCCCAATACGGCGCTCTTCCGCCACTACTTCGTCCCTCGCATCCAGCCAGGAGGGG
The DNA here is from genome assembly GCF_018294505.1 of Triticum aestivum. NCBI lineage: Eukaryota > Viridiplantae > Streptophyta > Magnoliopsida > Poales > Poaceae > Triticum > Triticum aestivum. The sequence continues at coordinate 455,497,814 of NC_057811.1, read as the reverse complement.
CTCTTTCTGGCTGTGTCACTGAGGGAGTCCTGGACTAAGGGGTCCTTGGGCGTCCGGCTTGTTAGCCATGGGCCGGACTGATGGGCTGTGAAGATACGGAGACCGAAGACTGCACCCGTGTCCGGATGGGACTCTCCTTGGCGCGGAAGGCAAGCTTGGCGACCGGATATGTAGATTCCTTTCTTTGTAACCGACCTTGTGTAACCCTAGATCCTCCCGGTGTCTATATAAACCGGAGAACTTAGTCCGGAAAGAGGGATACTCATTACCATAGTCATACAGGCTAGACATCTAGGGTTTAGCCATTACGATCTCGTGGTAGATCAACTCTTGTAATACTCATATTCATCAAGATCAATCAAGCAGGAAGTAGGGTATTACCTCCATAGAGAGGGCCCGAACCTGGGTAAACATCGTGTCCCCTGTCTCTTGTTACCATCGACCTTAGACGCACAGTTCGGGACCCCTAACCGAGATCCGCCGGTTTTGACACCGACATTGGTGCTTTCATTGAGAGTTCCCCTGTGACGTCGACGACAAGATCGATGACTCGCCTTGTCCTTAAAGACAATATCACCGCCGGAGGAGAATTGGCCCCAGGCCAAACCCTCCGGCTGGGCGGCTTTACCATGACCGCCCGTTCGGCCGTTAAGCCGACGATGACCTCTCGGGCCATCGAAAATCCCCTTCGTATCGAATCCAAACACTCTAAGCAGATGGATCCGGTGGAGTTTTCGTCTTTAAAAGAGCTCCTTGATCGCATCGCCGCCCTGGGAATCGCCACAGATTACGATCGGATCGGGCTTAAACCCGACCAAAGAGAAATCAAATATTCACCGGTCACCCACCAGATAGCGGTAGTCGAGGAGCATGATGGAGACTCTTCCCCTATACTAAAGACGTACTATGTCTGGATCGCTGACCCTGCAGAGTCGGATACCCACCAGCAAAAGGAGGTGACCGGCCTTCCGAACATAGAATCGGACGACAGGACTAAGCAACCAGAAGATACTTCGGAGCCCGGACTGTTAAGTCTGGAAAACCTTCAAACTCCGGATCATCGATCGGGTCAGGGTCTGGATCCAATTCCACCCACCCAACCAGACATAAGCGCTCTCATGAGCATACAACAGCAGTCTCAGGAAACGGTCCACCATTTCTGGGCCAGATTCCTCCTTGTCAAGGACAAGGTTCAAGATTGCTGCGACGAGGGCGCGATATCAGCGTTCTGCAACAACTACACGAACGAGGGAATCCTCAACGCCATTAATCGCCGCCGCATACTACACTTCGCTGACTTGGCAACTATCGTACAGAAGTACAACGCAATGGAAAGCGCCTGGAAAGACCAGGTAGCTTGTTGGGAGCCATCGGTCCCAACTCAACCACTCGTCCAGGCGAAAAGGGCGCATCCACGGGACACGCCCAGTCCAATAGCCAAGAAATATAAACCCATGACGCGGCACGGAACCGTTCTGGAGGGATGGCTCGATGGCCCATGCAAAATACACACAACACCGGACACCATACCAACCCACAACCTTAGAGCATGTTGGATACTCCGGCAGGTAGCCAAGAGCGGCGAGGGCATCCTCACCAAAAACACCCTAGAGCAACACCCTCCAGAAGACGACGACCCCAGAGTATTGACGGTCTTCGAGACATTCGCTTCAAACAATAAGCACAAAAGGGCACTCCGCAACCTCACCGAAGTCTGTCAAATCACCGCGATAAACCCTTGGAACGACACGGCTATAAGCTGTAATGCCGGTGACGAACCAAAACACAGGACAGTCCGAGCACCAGCCGCATTAGTCCTCAGTCCCATCGTGGACGGCTTTCGACTCACCAAGGTCCTCATGGACGGCGGCAGCGGACTAAACCTCATCTACGAGGATACACTCCACAAGATGGAAATAAATAGAAGCCGCATCGAGCAAAGCAGCATGACCTTCCGAGGAATCATTCCCAGTTGGGAGGCGCGGTGTGCGGGAAAAATCACACTTGACGTGGTATTCGGCACCCCGGAGAATTATCGGTCCCAAGAAATAACCTTCCAAGTGGCTCCTTTTAGCAGCGGGTACCACGCCCTGTTAGGGCGAGATGCTTTTACACGCTTCCAAGCTGTACCTCATTACGGTTACATGAAGCTTAAAATGCCCAGACCAAACGACATAATCAGTCTTGTCAGTGATCCGGACATAGCACTCCGCGCCGAAAACAAAACCGCATCCCTGGCCCTTGAGGCATTATCCGAAGCCCTCGCGGCCGAAGAATTAACCGCACTGCGCTCCACGGTGGATAGGGACGATGTGATCTTAGACAAACGACCCACATCCACCTCCTTCAAACCGGCAGAAGAAATAGTCAAATTTCAAGTCCACCCAACGGACCCCAAGAAGACATCATCTATTGGAGCACAACTAGACCCAACGGTCGAAGCCGCACTACGGGATTTCCTTCGCGAAAACTGGGATATATTCGCCTGGCACCCTTCTGATATGCCTGGAATCCCACGGAAGCTGGTCGAGCATAGTCTCAATATATTAAAGGCATATAAACCAGTCAAACAAGCATTGCGGCGCTTTTCCGAACCCAAACGGCAAGCTATGGGGGAGGAGCTGGCCAAGCTAATTGAGGCCGGATTCATCAGAGAAAAAAAACATCCGGACTGGCTGGCAAACCTGTTGATGGTACCAAAGAAGGACAAATCCTGGCGGTTGTGCGTCGATTTTAAAGACCTCAATAAGGCTTGCCCTAAGGATCCCTTCCCCCTCCCCCGCATTGATCAAATCATCGATGCTACCGCAGGACACGACTCGCTGTGTTTCCTTGATGCATATTCCGGATACCATCAAATCAAAATGAAGGAGTGCGATCAAGCTGCAACAACATTCATTACCCCATATGGACCATTCTGCTTCAACACCATGCCCTTCGGGCTCAAGAACGTCGGCGCCACATACCAACGCATGATTCAAACATGCCTGGAGAAACAGATCGGCAAGACAGTTGAAGCTTATGTGGACGACGTCGTCATCAAAACTAGGCGCGTCGAAACATTACTAGATCAATTTACGTCTCACATTCAATAACCTCCACGCGTATGACATTAAGCTCAATCCTGAAAAGTGCGTTTTCGGCGTCCCCGCTAGAAAACTGCTGGGCTTCATTGTTTCCAACAGAGGAATTGAAGCAAACCCAGCCAAAATCCGAGCTCTGTCACAATTGGCTATGCCAACAAACCTTAAACAAGTCCAAAAGCTCGCGGGTTGCGTGGCAGCCCTAAGCCGCTTTATCTCCAGATTGGGAGAAAAGGCACTGCCACTCTATTACCTTCTACGGCGAACTGATCACTTCGAGTGGACGGACGCGGCAACAGCCGGACTGGAGGAAATTAAAACCCTTCTTGCAAGCAACCCAATCCTGGCCGCGTCAAACGTCGGTGAACCGATGTTACTATACATATCAACAACACATCAGGTGGTGAGCGCCGTGCTCGTCGTTGAACGAGAACAGGGCGGACACAAATTCCTGTTTCAGAAGCCAGTATACTACGTATCCACTGTCTTTACACCATGCAAATCCCGGTACCCCTGCTACCTCTTGAGCACTGCGTTGGTTTTCCCTTGAAGAGGAAAGGGTGATGCAGCAAAGTAGCGTCAGTATTTCCCTCAGTTTTGAGAACCAAGGTATCAATCCAGTAGGAGTCCACACGTGAGTCCCACGCACCTACACAAATAAACAAGAACCTCGCAACCAACGCGATAAAGGGGTTGTCAATCCCTTCACGGTCACTTACGAGAGTGAGATCTGATAGAGATAATAGGATAATATTTTTGGTATTTTTATGATAAAGATGCAAAGTAAAATAAATGGAAATAAAAATAGCAAAGTGTTGGAAGATTAATATGATGGAGAATAGACCCGGGGGCCATAGGTTTCACTAGTGGCTTCTCTCAAAATATCATAAGTATTGCGATGGGTAAACAAATTACCGTCTAGCAATTGATAGAATTGAGCATAGTTATGAGAATATCTAGGTATGATCATGTATATAGGCATCACGTCCGCGACAAGTAGACCGAAACGATTCTGCATCTAGAGTATTAAGTTCATAAGAACAGAGTAACACATTAGGCAAGATGGCATGATGTAGAGGGATAAACTCAAGCAATATGATATAAACCCCATCTTTTTATCCTCGATGGCAACATTACAATACGTGCCTTGCTGCCCCTGCTGTCACTGGGAAAGGACATCGCAAGACTGAACCCAAAGCTAAGCATTTCTCCCATTACAAGAAAGATCAATCTAGTAGGCCAAACCAAACTGATAATTCGAAGAGACTTGCAAAGATAACCAATCATACATAAAAGAATTCAGAGGAGACTCAAATATTGTTCATAGATAATCTTGATCATAAACCCACAATTCATCGGATCTCGACAAACACACCGCAAAAGAAGATTACATCGAATAGATCTCCACAAGAGAGGGGGAGAACTTTATATTGAGATCCAAAAAGAGAGAAGAAGCCATCTAGCTAATAACTATGGACCCAAAGGTATGAGGTAAACTACTCACACTTCATCGGAGAGGCTATGGTGTTGATGTAGAAGCCCTCCGTGATAAATGCCCCCTCCGGCGGAGCGCCGGAAAAGGCCCCAAGATGGGATCTCACGGGTACAGAAGGTTGCGGCAGTGGAAATAGGGTTTTGGCTCCGTATCTGATGTTTTCCGGGTACATGGGTATATATAGGAGGAAGAGGTACGTCGGTGGAGCAACGAGGGGCCCACGAGGGTGGAGGGCGCGCTCAGGGGGGTAGGCACGCCCCCTACCACGTGCCTTCCTCGTTCGTTGCTTTGCGTAGACTCCAAGTCCTCTGGATCATGTTCGTTCCGAAAATCACGTTCCCGAAGGTTTCATTCCGTTTGGACTCCGTTTGATATTCTTTTTCTGCGAAACACTGAAACGGGAAAAAAATAGCAATTTGGGTTGGGCCTCCGGTTAATATGTTAGTCCCAAAAATAATATAAAAGTGTATAATAAAGCCCATTTAACATCCAAAACAGAATATAATATAGCATGGAACAATCAAAAATTATAGATACGTTGGAGACGTATCAAGCATCCCCAAGCTTAATTCCTGCTCGTCCTCGAGTAGGTAAATGATGAAAAACAGAATTTTTGATGTGGAATGCTACTCGGCATAATTTTTAATTTAACCCTCTTAATTGTGGTATGAATATTCAGATCCGAAAGATTCAAGATAATGGTTTAATATTGACATAAAAGTAATAATACTTCAAGCATACTAACTAAGCAATCATGTCTTCTCAAAATAACATGGCTAAATAAAGTTATCCCTACAAAATCATATAGTCTGGCTATGCTCTATCTTCATCACACAAAATATTTAGATCATGCATAACCCCGGTTTCAGCCAAGCAATTGTTTCATACTTTAGAATTTTCAAACTTTTTCAACTTTCACGCAATACATGAGCGTGAGCCATGGACATAGCACTATATGTGGAATAGAATATGGTGGTTGTGGAGAAGACAAAAAAGGAGAAGATAGTCTCACATCAACTAGGCATATCAACGGGCTATGGAGATGCCCATTAATAGATATCAATGTGAGTGAGTAGGGATTGCCATGCAACGGATGCACTAGAGCTATAAGTGTATGAAAGCTCAACAAAAGAAACTAAGTGGGTGTGCATCCAACTTGCTTGCTCACGAAGACCTAGGGCAATTTGAGGAAGCCCATCATTGGAATATACAAGCCAAGTTCTATAATGAAAAATTCCCACTAGTAAATGAAAGTGATATCATAGGAGACTCTCTATCATGAAGATCTTGGTGCTACTTTGAAGCACAAGTGTGGTAAAAGGATAGTAACATTGTCCCTTCTCTCTTTTTCTCTCATTTTTTCTTTTTTTTCTTAGGCCTTTTCTCTTTTTTTTCTTTGGCCTTTTTTTTATTTAGTCCGGAATCTCATCCCGACTTGTGGGGGAATCATGGTTTCCATCATCCTTTCCTCACACGGGACAATGCTCTAATAATGATCAACATCACACTTTTATTACTTACAACTCAAGAATTACAACTCGATACTTAGAACAAAATATGACTCTATGTGTATGCCTCCGGCGGTGTACCGGGATATGCAATGAACCATGAGTGACATGTATGAAAGAGTTATGGATGGTGGCTTTGCCACAAATACGAAGTCAACTACATGATCATGCTAAGCAATATTACAATGATGGAGCGTGTCATAAACGAAACGGAACGGTGGAAAGTTGCATCGCAATATATCTCGGAATGGCTATGGAAATGCCATAATAGGTAGGTATGGTGGCTGTTTTGAGGAAGGTATATGGTGGGTCTAATGCACCGGCGAAAGTTGCGCGGTACTAGAGAGGCTAGCAATGGTGGAAGGGTGAGAGTGCGTATAATCCATGGACTCAACATTAGTCATAAAGAACTCACATACTTATTGCAAAAATCTACAAGTCATCAAAACAAAGTACTACATGCATGCTCCTAGGGGAAGGGTTGGTAGGAGTTAACCATCGCGCGATCCCGACCTCCACACATAAGGAAGACAATCAATAAATATATCATGCTCCAACTTCATCACATAACGGTTCACCATACGCGCATGCTACGGGAATCACAAACTTCAACACAAGTATTTCTCAAATTCATAATTTCTCAACTAGCATGACTCTAATATTAATACCTCCATATCTCAAAACAATCATCAAGTATCAAACTTCTCTTAGTATTCAACACATTCATAAGAAAGTTTTTACTAATCTTGAATGCCTATCAAATTAGGATTAATTTCACGTTTAAAGCAAATTACCATGCTGTTTTGTAGGACTCTCAAAATAATATAAGTGAAGCATGAGAGAACAATAGTTTCTATAAAACAAATCCACCACCGTGCTCTAAAAGATATAAGTGAAGCACTAGAGCAAAACTATATAGCTCAAAAGATATAAGTGAAGCACATAGAGTATTCTAATAAATTCCGAATCATGTGTGTCTCTCTCAAAAGGTGTGTACAGCAAGGATGATTGTGGTAAACTAAAAAGCAACGACTCAAATCATACAAGACGCTCCAAGCAAAACACATATCATGTGGTGAATAAAAATATAGCTCCAAGTAAAGTTACCGATGGACGAAGATGAAAGCGGGGATGCCTTCCGGGGCATCCCCAAGATTTGGCTTTTTGGTGTCCTTAGATTAACTTGGGGTGCCATGGGCATCCCCAAGCTTAGGCTTTTGCCACTCCTTGTTCCATAATCCATCAAATCTCTTACCCAAAACTTGAAAACTTCACAGCACAAAACTCAACAAAAAAGCTCATAAGCTCCGTTAGCGAAAGAAAACAAAACACCACTTCAAGGTACTGTATTGAACTCATTCTTTATTTATATTTGTGTTAAACTTACTGTATTCCAACTTCCCTATGGTTTATAAACTATTTTACTAGCCATAGATTCATAAAATTAAGCAAACAACACACGAAAAACTGAATCTGTCAAAAACAGAACAGTGTGTAGTAATCTGTAACTAACGCAAACTTCTGGAACGTAAACAATTCCACCAAATTAGGAAGTTCTAGATAATTTTTTTATTGATCTACAGAAAAAAATCAACTGAAAATCACGTTCCTGTGTTTTATTAAAACTAATCTCGTGCGCGCAAAGTTTCTGTTTTCTGCAGCAGAATCAAATAACTATCACCGTAGGTTATCCTAACGGTTTTACTTGGCACAAACACTAATTAAAACGTAAAAATGAATCTAACCAGAGGCTAGATCAAATATTTATTCCTAAACAGAAGCAAAAAGCAAAAAACTAAAATAAAATTGGGTTGCCTCCAAACAAGCGCTATCGTTTAACGCCCCTAGCTAGGCATAAAAGCAAGGATAGATTTAAGTATTGCCATCTTTGGTAGGGAAACCATAAGTGGCTCTCATGATAGATTCATATGGTAATTTTATTTTCTTTCTAGGAAAGTGTGCCATGCCTTTCCTTAACGGAAATTGGAATCTAATATTTCCTTCCTTCATATCAATAATTGCACCAATCGTTCTAAGGAAAGGTCTACCAAGAATAATGGGACATGAAGGATTGCAATCTATATCAAGAACGATAAAATCTACGGGCACATAATTCATATTTGCAACAATAAGAACATCATTAATTCTTCCCATAGGTTTTTTGATAGTGGAATCCGCAAGGTGCAAATTTAAAGAGCAATCATCAAGTTCATGGAAACCTAGCAAATCACACAAAGTTTTCGGAATCGTGAAAACACTAGCACCCAAATCACACAAAGCATAACACTCATGATCTTTAATTTTAATTTTAATTGTAGGTTCCCACTCATCATAAAGTTTTCTAGGGATAGAAACTTCCAACTCAAGTTTTTCTTCGTAAGATTGCATCAAAGCATCAACGATATGTTTAGTAAAAGCCTTATTTTGACTATAAGCATGCGGATAATTTAGCACGGATTGCAACAAGGAAATACAATCTATTAAAGAGAAATTATCATAATTAAATTCCTTGAAATCCAAAATAGTGGGTTCATTGATATCTAGAGTTTTAACTTCTTCAATCCCACTTTTACCAAATTTTGCATCAAGATCTAAAAACTCCGAATTTTTGGAACGCCTTCTAGGTAAAGGTGATTCATCTCCAGTCCCATCATTATCAAGATTCATATAGCAAAACAAAGATTTAATAGGGGACACATCAATAACTTTTAGATCTTCATCTTTATTCTCATAAAAAATTTCCGGTTTGGCGGCCATCTTATTAACTCAGGTGGCCTGCTTATCCGATACTTCAGCGATTAATTTTCAACATAAGCAATTTGAGATTTCAAACCATAGAATTCCTTAGACATATCATCAAGCTCTTTATTCATGTACTCCATAAAGCCTTTTTGTTCCTTAAGCTCGTTTCTAAAGAAATTATTATGCTCAAATTGTAAAGTCATCAAACTTCGGACATTGTTTTCAATCTCTTCCAACCTTTTAAGGTGAAGATCACCAAAGCTAGGCAGGGCCATAGGGGCAATAAGCAACAAGAGACAAGCTGAAAAGAGGCGAACGAAAGAGAGGGCGAATAAAATGGCAAGGGTGAAGTGGGGGGAGAGGAAAACGAGAGGCAAATGGCAAATAATGTAATGCGAGGGAGATGAGTTTGTGATGGGTACTTGGTATGTCTTGACTTGTGCGTAGACTCCCCGGCAACGGCGCCAGAAATCCTTCTTGCAACCTCTTGAGCACTGCATTGGTTTTCCCTTGAAGAGGAAAGATTGATGCAGCAAAGTAGCGTAAGTATTTCCCTCAGTTTTGAGAACCAAGGTATCAATCCAGTAGGAGTCCACACGCGAGTCCAAGGCACCTGCACAAACAAACAAGAACCTCGCAACCAACGCGATAAAGGGGTTGTCAATCCCTTCATGGTCACTTACGAGAGTGAGATCTGATAGAGATAATAGGATAATATTTTTGGTATTTTTATGATAAATATGCAAAGTAAAATAAACGGAAATAGAAATAGCAAAGTGTTGGAAGATTAATATGATGGAGAATAGATCCGGGGGCCATAGGTTTCACTAGTGGCTTCTCTCAAAATAGCATAAGTATTGCGATGGGTCAACAAATTAATGTCGAGCAATTGATAGAATTGAGCATAGTTATGAGAATATCTAGGTATGGTCATGTATATAGGCATCACGTCCGCGACAAGCAGACCGAAACGATTCTGCATCTACTACTATTAGTCCACACATCGACTGCTATCCAGCATGCATCTAGAGTATTAAGTTCATAATAATAGAGTAACGCATTAGGCAAGATGACTTGATGTAGAGGGATAAACTCAAGCAATATGATATAAACCCCATCTTTTTATCCTCGATGGCAACAATACAATACGTGCCTTGCTGCCCCTGCTGTCACTGGGAAAGGACACCGCAAGATTGAACCCAAAGCTAAGCACTTCTCCCATTGCAAGAAAGATCAATCTAGTAGGCCAAACCAAACTGATAATTCGAAGAGACTTGCAAAGATAACCAATCATACATAAAAGAATTCAGAGGAGATTCAAATATTGTTCATAGCTAATCTTGATCATAAACCCACAATTCATCAGATCTCGACTAACACACCGCAAAAGAAGATTACATCGAATAGATCTCCACAAGAGAGGGGGAGAACTTTGTATTGAGATCCAAAAAGAGAGAAGAAGCCATCTAGCTAATAACTATGGACCCGAAGGTCTGAGGTAAACTACTCACACTTCATCGGAGAGGCTATGGTGTTGATGTAGAAGCCCTCCGTGATCAATGCCCCCTCCGGCGGAGCGCCGGAAAAGGCCACAAGATGGGATCTCACGGGTACAGAAGGTTGCGGCGGTGGAAATAGGTTTTTGGCTCTGTATCTGATGTTTTCCGGGTACATGGGTATATATAGGAGGAAGAAGTACATCGGTGGAGCAACGAGGGGCCCACGAGGGTGGAGGGCGCGCCAGGGGGGTAGGCGCGCCCCCTATCTCGTGCCTTCCTTGTTTGTTGCTTTGCGTAGACTCCAAGTCCTCTGGATCACGTTCATTCTGAAAATCACGTTCCCGAAGGTTTCATTCCGTTTGGACTCCGTTTGATATTCTTTTTCTGTGAAACACTGAAACGGGCAAAAAACAACAATTTGGGCCGGGCCTCCGGTTAATAGGTTAGTCCCAAAAATAATATAAAAGTGTATAATAAAGCCCAATAATCATCCAAAACATAATATAATATAGCATGGAACAATCAAAAATTATAGATACGTTGGAGACGTATCAACCCCCATTATCAAAAGATAGCTTACGCGGTCTTCATGGCATCCCGAAAGCTCCGACACTACTTCCAGGAGTGTTCGATCACGGTGGCTTCCGAAGTACCACTCAACGACATTATAAACAACCGCGATGCCACGGGCCGGATTGCAAAATGGGCCATTGAGCTCCTTCCATTTGATATTACATACAAACCACGTCGAGCTATTAAATCCCTAGTATTGGCTGACTTCGTCGCCAAATGGACAGAGGCCGAATCCCTAAAGAGTACGGCGCATATTCCAATTGGGTTATGTATTTCGATGGCTCCAAAATGCTGGCAGAGCTAGGGGCGAGCGTCGTTTTAACGTCACCTACTGGAGACGTTGTTCAGTACGTACTCCAAATACTATACACAGACTCCAACAATGCAGCCGAATACGAGGCCTTATTGCATGGTCTCCGGATGGCTGTCTCCATGGGCATACAATGCCTAGAAGTGCGCGGGGACTCAAACCTTGCAATATCTCAAATAAATGGAGACTTCGATGCCAAAGGTCCGAAGATGGCAACTTATCATAATGCCGTCATAAAAATGTCGGCCCGGTTCAAGGGGCTCGAGTTCCATCATGTGGCTCGAGAAAGTAATCAAGTGGCGGACGTTCTTGCTCGTATTAGTGCTAAGCGTGACCCCGTCCCACCTAATATATTTCTGGAAAGTCTTTTTAAGCCATCCGTGGTGTGGCAGGGGGAAAACGACACCACTAGTCCGGATCCGAACATAACCCCAGATTTCGAAAACACCGGCATCATCGGAGGCTCAGCCACCGAAATAACACCGTCGGCGCATCTCATCATGGCAGTAATTGCCCCGTGGACCGAACCCTTCCTGGCCTACCTTAACAGGAAGGAGCTTCCTGAGGACCAGAATGAGGCCCGCCGCATTGTCCGGCGTTCGAAGGCCTACAAGGTTCATGACGGAGAGCTCTATAAGAAAATCACTACCGGAGTCCTTCAAAGATGTATCTCCGAGGAGGAGGGGTGGCAGCTCCTGGCTGAGATTCATGCCGGTCTCGGCGGGCACCATGCCGCAGCTTGGGCCCTTGTTGGCAAGGCCTTCCGTACTGGGTTCTATTTGTCGACAACCCGAGCGGATGCACAGGACCTTGTCCTACGTTGCGTTGGATGCCAACTCTTTGCCAACCAAAGCCACATGCCCCCCCTCTCTACAAACAATCCCCATCACTTGCCTTTTGCGGTCTGGGGACTGGATATGGTTGGACCTCTTAAAGGAGGAAGCCATAAGAAAAATATCTGCTGGTCATGGTGGATAAATTCACCAAGTGGATAGAGGCTAAACCAGTTAAAACGGCCGAATCCGGGCCAGTGATAGGATTCATATCCGGCGTTATACACCGTTATGGTGTTCCTCGGAGTATCATCACCGATAACGACTCCAACTTCACAGCCGACGAAGTGAAAACCTGGTGCGCCAATCTAGGCATCAAGCTTGATTACGCCTCTGTCTATCACCCACAGACAAACGGTCAAGTTGAAAGGGCCAATGGTCTCATTATGAGCGGCATCAAGCCTAGACTAGTGCGGTCTTTGAAGGAATCAAACAAGCACTGGGTTGAGGAGCTCGACTCCGTACTCTAGGGGCTGCGGACCACGCCCAATCGCACTACCGGATACACTCCCTTTTTCATGGTGTACGGCGCAGAGGCAATACTACCCTGCGACATTATTCATGACTCACCTCGAGTGCATATGTACGAAGAGAGAGAGAGAGAGAGAGGCCAAGCTCGATCGGCAGGACAGCTTAGATGCCCTGGAGGAGGAGCGCGACGTCGCAAAAGCCCGTTCCGCATTTTATCAACAGCAGGCTCGCAGGTATCAAAGCAGAGAAGTGCGGGCCAAAACTTACAACATCGGCGAACTCGTTCTACGCCTGCCGGAGAAGAAAAAGGACAAACTCAAGCCCAAGTGGGAGGGTCCCTTCATCATCGACGAAGTTCTCACCGGAGGAGCATACCGCTTGCGTGATGCGTCAGACAATCGACTAGAGCCGAATCCCTAGAACGCGGCCAGACTCCGAAGATTCTATGCCTAGCGCCGAACTCTTTGTTCGTCTCCTTCCTCTTATTGTTTTCATCATTTTTTCTCTCTTTTAATTTTTTCTCTTTAGCCTTAAAGGCTTTCGTGCGGTTAGACCGTGCACCCCCGACGCATACATCTTCATGTATGTACATCTATCATACCTGGGGGCTTCTTGGACAGAAGCTTGCTATTTCCATTTTTCCGAGCATAAAGCTCATCACATATGCGTTTTCTCCCATATGTACCTTTTCTTTGCCATTATATGCATCGATATGACTTAAGTTTTGGCCAAGCTGGGTTGCCTGGCTCCTGTGCTTATGCCCTACGTTCCCGTTAGTTCGGCTAGGGCATAAAGGGAGCACCTCTGCGATTGTTATTGCCGGGTCATCCGGATGTGTACCTCAGACTGGGTGAAGCCGAAAGCTAGCGTTCTTAAGGGAATATTCGGTCGGTAAACTAAAGATGTTTTTGCACTCGCTCCATTATGAACCCCCAGAAGTCATACACACTGTGATTTTTTCATCACAGTCCGGACATGCACATAGATGCATGCACACCAAGGGAAAGGAACCCTTAACGGAACTATTCTCTTTGGAAGATGTTTCTTACAATTTCAATGTAATATAACATAACTAGCCGGATACAACTTGTCTGTTCAAGCACTTATGACCCCTACGCCTGGTTTCCACGCATACCCCGGTTTATTTTGCCGCTCAGGTATTCGGGAACACTCCGCACCTTCGGGTCGAGAGATCGAAGCGAAAAGGTCGGCCATGACAATCATTTTACAATCCAGCTAGAAGGAGAATACATAGTCACTTATGACTTAAAAATTTCCTCCTCTATACCGTCCAACAGGCGGTCTAATTTACAATCCTGTTGGGAGTATCTAGCAGCCACCTCTACCTGGCCATATACTAAACTCACGGGAATTTCTTCCCCATTTGACCCTAGTGGTCCGACCCGGGCCATGCGATTCGGATCCAGCTTGGTATATCGTGTTTTTACCATGGCCCATGCCTCTCGCGCACCCTCTCGGCCGGCCGATATCTTCCATAGTCGGATACGCCGCCGCACTCCCTGGAGGGGAGTCGGATGGCCATAAGGCCTTGGCCACACTCCGCATTGCCTGCCGAGCTTGCTCGTGCAACTGCGACAGCCCTTGCAGAAGATCACTTGATGATCCGGACACCTCTTCTTCGGGACGGCCCGTCAACATGCCTACAATCATAGCTATATCAGCTACTTTTACTTCCAAACTGTCTTGAGGTAAATACGGCCACATATTGAATATGCCGCCTCACAGCTTTTTGTTCTCCTTCACGGAGTCGGCTAGCTGGGCCCGCACATCCTTCAGCTCTTCGCCCAGCTGGGTGTTTGCATCTTGGAGTTTGTTTTTCTCCTATCTGACACGGGTCAAAACCCGCTTGCCTGCGGCATGCAGTCTTTTCGACTCTTTTTCCTCCAGTTGATCCGATGATCCTGTTATGAGATAAAGCCGTAGTCTTCATGGTCGGTATACAATGACCGTTTCTCGATGGAGGGAAATATTACCGGAAAACGCCTCCTTGGATTTCTCCAATTTGGCGGTCACTGCGTTTAACTGCGTCCGGCACTTTTCTAGCTCTTGGGCTAGCACGTCCTTCTTCTCCGACAGAACCTGATTATGCGGCGATCCTCAAATCAGTTGTTCCAACTACTTTAAGTCTCGGGGGCTACTGGCATACGGTTATCATACTGAGACACAGTAAACTTACCTGCACATCTTTTAAATGCTGCTTTGTGCCTCTGCTAAGCCCATCTCGAGCAGCTCGGATGTATGCATCAGCCGAGCTGAAGGCATTAACCGCCTCTTCCGAAAAGCAGGGGTCTCGTAAAACGGCCCTCCGGCATCGATGATTCATGGCGCTCTTCACTTCCGAGTTGGTGACGGACATATTTTCCAAACCCTCGGCCGAAGGACTGTCCGGCATCGCTCCCATATCAGCCCCCGTACCCTCGGCTGAGGCTGGATCCCGGCTGTTGGGAGTATTACTAACCGGACCCCCGGACACAGTCCGGTGGACTCTTTTCCTGATACGGGGCGAACATGAAAGTCACAGTTGGATGCGACTATCGAAAAACATATTTGTAAACCCATACCTCTTTGACGAGGGCCCGACCATGTCTTCGTTTGCCTTCCTCTTCGACGGCTTGCCCGGGGCGGGAGCCGCTCTCTTCGGAGCCGCTCCTGGAGTAGCACGGTATGAAGAACGCCTCCCCTTCGAAGCACGAGACAGTGCGGTGGGTGAGGCGGAACGAGGAAACCCTTTCGGGGGAGATATCTCTTGACTACTTACGTGTGAAGCGGGGAGGAGGCCAGGGTAATCGGCGATGATGGCCACTTCGGTGCCGTCGTAGCTCGCCTGGTAAAACATGCCACTCTCGAGCACCACAAATATATCCGGATCCTCCTCGAATCCGGGGTCAAGGTCCCGATTGTGGCCTTCAGGCTACGGGGCGGGGCTGTGAAGCCCCTTGGAAATCTTTCGCCAGTGCTGTTACAAATGGACGGGTTAATATTCATTGAGCGAAGCTCAGGGAGTGGAATGAGTTAGAGCAGAAGAGTTGGGGGCTTACCCAGCTAGGAGGACTGTACATGGAATATCCTTCTCTGTGCGTAATGCACAGGAACTCCTCTTCCTCACCCTTGAACAGTTCAGCCAATATTTTGGCTAGGGCAGCAGGGGTGTCCGGACCTTTCCTACCGCAGTGGGAGGCGTCATCTTCCCCGTTGTAGTTCCACATGGGAAGCCCTCTGTATTGAAGCGGCTGGACCCCCCACACTATGGAGGTCGCCATCACTTCGACTATCATATATCCGGACTGGGCAAGCGTCCTGATCTTGCTCAGGAGTTGGCGGACTTCCGCACTATCTTCCTCCTCGAGGCTCGGAGGGCGCCAGCTGTGGCGTTTCTTCAGAGGAACACTTGTAAACTCGGGGAGACCCCTACGGACTGGATCTGGAAGTACGACGTCCTCAATGTAGAACAATTCAGAGGTCCACTCTTCGGAAGCTTTCTTCGGTGTGCCGGATAGGTATCCGGTATCAGCAATGCGCCATATTTTGGCCCTGCCCACTTCAAATATCGATCCCTCGTGGTTGCACGGGACAAGACAAAACAACCTTCTCCACAGATCAAAATGGGCCTCACAACCCAGGTAGTTCGCATAAAGCGACATAGCCCGCAATGTGCAGGATGGAGGCTGAGATGAAATTGTGCAGCTGGAGGCCATAATATTCCAGAAGCCCTCGGAGGGATGGGTGAATTGGAAATCCTACGCCCCTCAGCAGATAGGGACGAAGCACACTCGTTCTCCCACAGATGGATTAGGGAAATCCTCCGCCTGGGTTTTGCCATTGAAGGAGGCCAACCCTGCTTGGACAGGGACCAGATCCGCAGGAGGGAGAAATCCCTGCGCTTGCAACCTCGCCAATTGACTGTGGGACACGGAGCACCTCTCCCACTCGCCTTTCTCTGGGTCTGAACGGGAGGAGGAGCTGGGAATGCTAGCCATGTTGGAATGGTCTTTCCTGGCAATCTCTGAGGATTTTCTTCGCGTGGTTCCGAATGGATCTAAGACCCAATCTCTTTAAATAGGCACTCTTCCTTGCATGGCTGTGGTGTTATTTGCAAAAATACCCTGACCGTCCGCATTTGCTCGACACATGGAAGCTGAAGTCATTGATGCACAGAAGCTGAGGGGTGCGACATTGAATTAAAAGCCGAATACATTACTTGGAAGTCGTCGGAGGAGGAACCCGCCTTGCAATGCCGAAGACAATCTGCTCGCCGAACACCTCGTCATTGAAGCCTGGTTCGGGGGCTACTGAGGGAGTCCTGGACTAAGGGGTCCTCGGGCATCTGACTTGTTAGCCATGGGCCGGACTAATGGGCTGTGAAGATACGGAGACCGAAGACTGCACCCGTGTCCGGATGGGACTCTCCTTGGCGTGGAAGGCAAGCTTGGCGACCGGATACGTAGATTTCTTTCTTTTTAACCGACCTTGTGTAACCCTAGATCCTCCCGGTGTCTATATAAACCGGAGGACTTAGTCCGGAAAGAGGGATACTCATTACCATAGTCATACAGGCTAGACATCTAGGGTTTAGCCATTACGATCTCGTGGTAGCAACTCTTGTAATACTCATATTCATCAAGATTAATCAAGCAGGAAGTAGGGTATTACCTCCATAGAGAGGGCCTGAACCTGGGTAAACATTGTGTCCCATGTCTCCTGTTACCATCGACCTTAGACGCACAGTTCGGGACCCCCTACCCAAGATCCGCCGGTTTTGACACCGACAATCACCTGGATCCCGAGGGCCTTGAGCAAGAAGACGTACCCAGAGGGGACCCCCAAGGAGAAGTGGGAAGAATGGCGGGGCAAGTGGTGCTGGATCATGGAGAAGGACCCGCAGCCGTTCTGTATGCCCCAGTAGACGAAATTGGTCCGCAGCGGCAACTGGGGCGACCTCGATCCTCAAGATGGGATGCTGACAGTCGCAACCAGCAGAATTCATCGCCTCAAAGCTGCCGGGCTCACGCTCGAGATGGTTGGGGCCGACTTCCTCCGCTGCCGCATCGCCCCTTTGCCCAACAAGGGGAGACCATCTTGGGAGTTCCGGAATGCGGCAGACATCATGAGGCTGCGCCCCGGCCTGAACCGCAACTTTACGGTGATGCATCACGCGGCTCTTTGCTAAAGGCTTTTCCAGCTCAAGGTCGACAAGACTGACAAGGCCGACAAAACCGACAAGCCGTTCAGGTTGCCGGCGGGGGTGATCCCCTTGTGCAACAACTCCGCTCTGACCTCAATCATCGCCATGATGTCGGTGTTCAACGCCCATGGCCTTGATAAGACCTGGGCCGAGCCGGACGCGGAGCGGGTGCAGGAGTTCTTCGACACCTTGTCGGAGAGGGCCGTCTGGGAAGAGACACAGCTCATCCGCCCCACCACCGACGAAGAGGTGGCGTATATTGCCAGCAGAGCAGAGGAGGCAACCCTCGCCGAGGTGGCCGGCAGCGTCGGCTTTGTGGAGGACGAGGCCGATGCAGAGGAGGATCTTGCCGAGCGGGAGGAGCCTGCCGGAGCGCATAGTGGTGCCGCTGCCGGAGGCCCTTCTGCTGGGGGATCGGCCGAAGAAACAGCTGAAGAGGAAGCTGAAGAGGAGCCGCAGGAGGAGCCCCCGGTCCCGGGGAAGAAGAAACGCGTCCTTCGGCGGGTTGGCTGCGCCAAGCCAGTCTGGCAAACCTTCTCGCACGAAGAAGTCCCCGACAAGGGGGCGGCCGGCAAGGTCACGCAGCGGCAAGAGGCCCAGCCACAACCTGTGCGCTAGACGAGGCGTACGACCGCGATAGCAAGGGAAGCAGCGGCTGCCACCTCCGCCACGGCCAAGCAGCCCAGGTCTCCATCTCCCCCTCCCCTCACACGGGCACCATACCAGAGGCCGACTTTGACCTCTCCTCTTTCAGCCCGAGGAGGGAGAAGAGGCCAGAAGAAGAAGAAGGTGATGAGCAAGCAACTTGCCGCTTCCTTCATCCTCTCAGTCTCTGTTTTGATTATCTTATGTTGTTTGATTTCTTTTTTGGTTTGTCCCCGCAGAGACACGGAGACGTTGGCGCAGAGGATGGTGAAGAGGGCCAAGACCTCAACGGGCGACGAGCCCCCGGCAAGCACCTCAAGTGCGCCGGAGACGATTACGATTAGCCCGGATCTCAGCCCATGACGCAGCCCCCGGCTCAGCCCCCAGTGTGAGCCCGTTACTCACTTTCCGCTGGCGAGCATCGGGGTGTGTATCTTTACTGCTAACCTTGCCGGGTTTGTAGGAGAAGGGCGGCAACAGGAGGAGCCGCTAAGGGCCACCCCCGGCACGCCTCCTTCGTCAACCACACTGTCCAGGGAGAGTTCCTCGGCAAGGGCTTCCACCGACGAGCCCACGCGCGTGGAGGAAGAGCCGACGAGCACAGGCGCCGACAGCTCCATTCCTGCAACGAGCGTTGTCGGGGAGGGAACCACCCCTCCATAGCTCATCACAGGTAAGCTGCCTGCTTCCTGGCTTCTGTCACTTTTCCAGTGCGATCTTTTTCTCTCTTTTGTTTGCTTTCAGCTTCAATCTTGGTTTCATCTTGCTTCTTTTCCTTGGCTTTCAGATCCCCCCATGGTGAATCAGATGGACGTCAACACCACCATCAAGGAGACCGCCAAGGATGCCGCCGCCAAGGCCACCAAGGTCGCTGCCGACGAGGCTGCCAATGACGCCATGAAGAGGCCGCCAAGGGGTATGCCGGGGAGGCCGGCAAGGGGACCGGCGACCGTACTGACGGCATCCCTGCCGCAGGAGCGCCTAGCGCTACATCGGTCCCGGAGTCCTCAGCTGCCGGGGAGACGGTGGTCGGAGACCAACCGTCAACTCCTGAAGCCCCCATCCCAGACAGATACCTGAAGGTAGGCGACGATCTGTTTGTCAGCATCCCGGGGACAACAAGCACCGGAGCGCCAGCCGAGGGGGAAGTTTTTGACGAAGAAGTCATTGCCGCCGCCGGGCTCCAGGTTGTCAACAAGCCGAGCGCCAGCAGCAGCAGTTCCAAGGAGGACCAGCTCCTCCAAGCTATGAGCAGCAACTTTCAGAAGCTCCAGGCGCTTCACCGTGCTCGCAAGGAGAAACTGGACTCCAGGACGGCGGTCGTCGACACAGCAGAGGTGGACTTCCAGAAGCGCGTCGAGCAGATGCAGATCTAGTTTGCTGAGGCCCGGCAGGAGCTGAAGACCAGCCAGGAGCAGCTAAGCAAGCGTTGGAACGAGCTCCTCCTGAAGCAGTCTGATGTTGAGAAGGCCGAGGAGGAGGCCGCTGCACAGGCCACCAAGGACGACGCCCAACTAAGGGAGCGCCACGTCCTGCTCGACGCCCAAGAAGCGTACCTTGCCGCTTGTGAAGAGACACTTGCCGCCAAGCACCACGGCAAGGATGAAGCAATTGAGAAGCTCGTCGCATAGCGGACCCAGGAGTTGGAGCAGAAGCATAAGGATACACTCGACGCTCTGGTCCTGGATCATGCCGGTAAGCTGAAGGAGGCCGTCGACACCGCCGAAGCCGCGGAGGCCGCCAAGAACAAGCTGGCCGGCAAGGTGGAGAAACTGGAGGTGGAGCTGGAGAAGCACAGCAAGGAGGTCTGGACGCACAAGAGCGATAGAGACAAAACTACCTACACCTTGGCGGAGCTGTAGGTTACCATATCTGACAAGACCAAGCTGCTCTCCAAAGCCAACGACTCCATTGCTGATCTGAAGCTGAAGCTGACCACTCTGGAGGAGACCCTTAAGGGCAGCAGGGCTCATGAGAAGATCCTGGCTAAGGACCTTAAGGACGAGAAGCTACTGCTTGCGAGTGCCGCTGCCACCCACAACGATTATGTGCAGGGCATGGGGATCTGGACTGAGCGCCTCGTCGACGTCGCGGAGAGGCTCACCACGCAACTGTCTATCATGGGCATGCCGAGCTTCAGGCTCTCTCACGAGGAGAGGGTGACTCAGAGCGCTAGGCTGACCATGTTCTTTGAGGCCGTCCTTGATGCCTTGAAGCTACTCCACTCCAGTCGGGCAACTCAACTGGCCAACAAGTCTTGCAAGCTTTGCCGCGGCGTCCTTCTCAAGGTGCTCACCAAGGTGGCGTACAGGAACCCTGGCCACAACCTCACCAATGTGCTCGATAGCCTGCCGGATGATGCAGACCGCCAGGCGCTCGAAGAGCTCGTCGTGCCCATCGTCAGCATGGTTGACCAGGTCAAGAGGGTGGAAGGCCAGCACCGGGATTAGCCACTTCACTTCTCCTCGCCACTATGAACTCGTGCCTACTGGACTCGTCGTCCTCATCATGATCATCATCTCCCTCTTTCTTGTCGCGGCCCCGAGCATGCCTTTCTTCTTGCTTGTCCTTGCCGCCGCGGCCCCCTCGGCCACCACACTTCTTGCCGGACCCCTCAACACCATCTTGGCCCTTCTCCTTGTCTCGCCTTTCGTACTCAGCTTTCTGCCTTTCCATAAGCTGCTCAACTTGCCGGCAGTTCTGGAGGTCATGGCCTTTGGTGCGATGGATCTTGCAATATTGCTTGTCGGAGCCCACTGGCTTGTCGGCAGCCGCCAAGGCCTGGCAGGCGGCGCACCCGGCAACCTCCTTGCCGGGGTCGTCAACCTTGGCCTTCTTGGTGGTGCCGGGGTTGCCGGATTCCTCGACTGCAAGCACGGTCTTGCCCTTGCGCTTCCTGTTGCGCTGTCGGCCCTTCTTTGCCAGGGTGACAACATCTTCATCTCCAGAGTCACTTCCCGCGCCAGCATCTTTGCCGGGGTATTTCCTTCCTTCTTCAACCCGAGCGCATCTATCGGCCAAAACATAAAGCTCGGCAGCATCTGTAACCTTGTCCATCACCAGCTCTTCACGCATCTTGCGGTTGCGCATGTTCTGATGAAACGCGCTAATGACAATGGCAGGATGAACATCTGGGATGTTGTACTACACACAGCTGAATCTATGTATCTATTTGCGCAAGCATTCGCCATCCTTTTGGGGGATGAGATGCAAATCACTGGCTTGGCCAGGAGCCGTGTGGCCCCCCAATAAAGGCGCCAACAAACTCGTGGCATAAATCCGACCAAGAGGAGATGGAATCTACTGGCAGGTGCACCAACCATGACCTGACGTTGGGTTCGAGCACCAACGGGAAGTAGTTGGTGAGCACCTTGCCGTACTGAGCCCCGGCAGCTTGCATCGCGATGGTGGAAACGCTCAGGAATTCAGACAGATGAGTGTTGCCGTCGTACTTCTCCAGGACCTCTGGTTTGAACGTGCGGGTAGTGGGCCACTGGAACTGCCGAAGCTCATGGGTAAAAGCTGGACAACCTACCTCGTAAGGCAAGTCACCAGAATCCCCTGGCGCAGGCCTGTACGCAGTGGGCCCTGCACGCCTATCAGACTGATGGCGCGCTTCCCGTCGCTGCTCGATGGTAGTTCGAGCATCCTCTTTGACCCGTTCCCGAAGAACTTGACGTTGGCCGCGACGAGCTCGTGGATCGGACGATGCCGTGGACCCACCGTCACGGGCATTGACCCAGCGAGCCGGCGACCGCTGGTGTCGTGGTGGAGGGAAGTGCACCATGGTTGCAGCACCTCCTCCCCTTCAGTCGTCTGCACGTGTCGGCTCGGTGGACCGACGCCGCGAAGGACCGCTATCCTGGGGCCCATCTTTATTGGCCTGGCCAATAAGGCTCTGGATAGCAGCCCTCCACTCTTCTTGCTTCTCCGCAACAGGAGGAAAGTCGAGGAGTAGCTGTGCTCGTACCAACGCTTCTGCTCGCGTAGGTGGCAGTGACAAGAACGAGGAACGGGAGGTGCTCGGACTTGTAACCATGTTAGAAGGAGCTCCATCACGGTTTCGCGGCCATGCGCAGTTTTCACCAGCATCTTGGCGTGCTTGCCGGCCCTGCGCATCTCGAGAATGATGTTGAGGGCTCTTTCTGTGGCGATGCCTGGGGTCGCCAACGTAGCGGCGCTGCTCGTCGCGAACGACACGGCAGGACCGTGGCGCATGCGCCGGCGGGGGCATCTTGGAGGTCGCCTTCCCACCCTTGGAGGTCCCCGCGCCGCCCATAGGCAGCACGGCTCCGTCCTTGGATCCAGCAGTGCGTGGGTCGTCATCGCGGTCGTGGACAATGCCGCTTGCCTAGATTCGGTTACTAGAATGGCGTGGGTGCTCGTAATCTCCACCTCCGCTGCCATCTGCGTCTACCCCGTCGCCCGTCCGTGTCGGCACGGGCAGATCGGCTGCAGAAGAACCGATCGCCGTGATCGTCTTTTTCTTGCGAGACATGGTGATCAAGAAACTAACGCGCTAACTGCTAGACCAGATTTGCACAACCTAGCCTCCCCTACCTGGTGCGCCAAAGATGTCGGAGAAATGACACCTATGGGATCATGTGGATCCCTTCTACAGTTGGCAGGGAGAGAAGAGTGCACAAAGAGCAGATCTAGCGATCAACACGGTGGGTTTTACCCAGGTTCGGGCTGTTGAGAAGCGTAAAACCCTAGTCCTGCTTTGAGTGTATATTGAGTGTTCTTGAGCTTCGGCTAGCTGCTACGCATGCAAGCTGGGCCAGAGAGTCCAAAAAGTCTGAATCCTTCTCCAGTACGCCGTGGGCCTCCTTTTTTACGTCCAAGGGGTCGCCACAGTGGCACACAGGAGGTGTAAAGTAGCTACAGTGTATATGTTTATCACTGACGTCTTAGGACAAACGCATTAAATGCGCTGCTTACGTGCCCTCTAACTTTATCGAGGACGGGAATAGAGCTCATCCCGTCCGTCGCCACCTCACCCCGTCTTGACAGGCATCCAGGCTGACGAGGCATGCAATGCCAAGCTGGCTGGCTAGCCGCTGTGCTAGAGCGGTGGCAGGATCTTCACGAAGATCTGCAAGCCACCACGCAGGTGCTTGCCAGGCTGGCAGGTCAGTCGCTGCGCTAGAGCGGTGGCAGGGCGGTGATGTCTACTACGCAACCTTCTTCTTGTTGACGTTGTTGGGCCTCCAAGTGCAGAGGTTTGTAGGACATTAGCAAATTTCCCTCAAGTGGATGACCTAAGGTTTATCAATCCGTGGGAGGTGTAGGATGAAGATGGTCTCTCTCAAACAAACCTGCAACCAAATAACGAAGAGTCTCTTGTGTCCCCAACACGCCCAATACAATGGTAAATTGTATAGGTGCACTAGTTCGGCGAAGAGATGGTGATACAAGTGCAATATGGATGGTAGATATAGGTTTTTGTAATCTGAAAATATAAAAACAGCAAGGAAACTAATGATAAAAGTGAGCGAAAACGGTATTGCAATGCGTTGAAACAAGGCCTAGGGTTCATACTTTCACTAGTGCAAGTTCTCTCAACAATAATAACATAATTGGGTCATAAAACTATCCCTCGACATGCAACAAAGAGTCACTCCAAAGTCACTAATAGCAGAGAACAAACGAAGAGATTATGGTAGGGTACGAAACCACCTCAAAGTTATTCTTTCCAATCAATCCGTTGGGCTATTCCTATAAGTGTCACAAACAGCCCTAGAGTTCGTACTAGAATAACACCTTAAGATACAAATCAACCAAAACCCTAATGTCACCTAGATACTCCAATGTTACCTCAAGTATCCGTCGGTATGATTATACGATATGCATCACACAATCTCAGATTCATCTATTCAACCAACACATAGAACCTCAAAGAGTGCCCCAAAGTTTGTACCGGAGAATCACGACGAAAACGTGTGCCAACCCCTATGCATAGGTTCATGGGCGGAACCCGCAAGTTGATCACCAAAACATACATCAAGTGAATCACGTGATATCCCATGGTCACCACAGATACGCACGGCAAGACATACATCAAGTGCTCTCAAATCATTAAAGACTCAATCCGATAAGATTACTTCAAAGGGAAAACTCAATCCATTACAAGAGAGTAGAGGGGGAGAACAAACATAAGATCCAACTATAATAGCAAAGCTCACGATACATCAAGATCGTGCCAAATCAAGAACACGAGAGAGAGAGAGAGAGAGAGATCAAACACGTAGCTATTGGTACATACCCTCAGCCCCGAGGGTGAACTACTCCCTCCTTGTCATGGAGAGCGCCGGGATGATGAAGATGGCCACCGGTGAGGGATCCCCCATCCGGCAGGGTGCCGGAACAGGGTCCCGATTGGTTTTTCGTGGCTCTGGAGGTTTGCGGCGGCGGAACTCCCGATCTATTCTGTTCCCGAAGGTTTTAGGGTATATTGGTATATATAGGAGGAAGAAGTACGTCAGGGGAGCCACGAGGGGCCCACGAGGGTGGAGGGCGCGCCCCCTGCCTCGTGCCCTCCTCGATGATTCCCTGACGTGCACTCCAAGTCCCCTGGATTGCCTCCATTCCAAAAATAACTTTCCCGAAGATTTCATTCCGTTTCGACTCCGTTTGATATTCCTTTTCTTCGAAACACTGAAACAAGGGAAAAAACAGGAACTGGCACTGGGCTCTGGGTCAATAGGTTAGTCCCAAAAGTAATATAAAAGTGCATAGTAAATGCCATAAAACATCCAAGATGGATAATATAATAGCATGAATACTTCATAAATTATAGATACGTTGGAGACGTATCAGCATCCCCAAGCTTAATTCCTGCTCGTCCTCGAGTAGGTAAATGATAAAAGAAAGAATTTATGAAGTGTGAATGCTAGCAGGTGCACAAGTTTGATCAATGATAATTTCAATCACCTTTTCTAGCATGATTATATGCCATAACAGTAGTTCAACTCATAGAAATTTTCATGGTCAAGTAACAAATTATTCACATGTTAAAGTATAGATCATGAACTTTCTTGAAAACTAACAAACCGTGTTATTAGTCATCAAACAATTACAATTCATCTTATTTTCAGGAAGAGTCTATGTTAGAGCTTTGATTCCGCAAACTTCACATGCTCAACTATCATTTAGTCTTCCATGATTGCTACCACTCAAAGCATATTTTTAGAACAAATAGTATTCATCGAACACAGAGAAGGATAGAGGCTTAATGTTTCACCTCCCAACCT
This sequence comes from Triticum aestivum, assembly GCF_018294505.1. NCBI lineage: Eukaryota > Viridiplantae > Streptophyta > Magnoliopsida > Poales > Poaceae > Triticum > Triticum aestivum. The sequence goes on along the minus strand of NC_057811.1, from coordinate 455,472,199 downwards.
TTTACCTCAAGGGTAATGTCAACAATAATAATTCATGCTCAAATATATTTGAATGGCCATATATGCCTAGATCTTTCCATCACATGATGCTTGCCAACTAAAGAGTAGGTTGGAATGAGAAGGAATACTACTGACTCTTGCATAAAAGTAAAAGATAGGCCCTTCGCAGAGGGAAGCAGGGATTTGCAGAGGCGTCAGAGCTTGGAGCAAAAACAGAGATGAAAATAATTTTGAGAGGTATGCTTTCATTGTCAACATGAAGACCAAGAGTTCCCAATATCTTCCATACTACATACATTATAGACGGTTCCCAAACAGAAAGGTAAATATTTTTACTCCCTCTCCACCAACAATCATCAATCCATGGCTTGCCCGAAACAACGGGTGCCTCCAACTAACATCAAACCTGGGGGAGTTTTGTTTGCAATTATTTTTTTATTTGATTTCGATCTTTTGATCATGGGACTGGGCATCCCAGTTACCAGCCATTTTCTCGTGAATGATGAGCGGAGTCCACTCAACGTGAGAATAACCCACCTAGCATGGAAGATACTGACAGCCCCTAGCCGCTACATGAGCGATTCGGGCATACAAAACAGATTATTATTTGAAGGTTTAGAGTTTGGCACATGCAAATTTACTTGGAACGGCAGGTAAATACCGCATATAGGTAGATATGGTGGACACTCATGGAAGAAACTTGGTTCAAAGAATTTGGATGCACAAGTAGTATTCCCGCTTAGTACAAATATTTTGGCTAGCAAAGGATTCTAAATAGCAAGCACCACATGTTAGAGGATCCAAAACAATATAACTTCTATACAAATATACCCAAGCATAACTCATTATGTTGTCTTCCTTGTCCAACTTCAACTAATTTGCTCAGGTTTGAAAATAATTATTGGGGATCACAATCATAGAAGATGTCCAAGATAGTATATTTATGTGTGAAATCTCTGTTCCTTCAATATTCTTTCATGAATTGTTCATGTGACCAATACAATGTTTGCTAACCTTCAAATTTTTTACCACCTCTACTTCTTATATGTGAAGTCATTACTCCCCATAGGATAAGCATATGAAACATATATAATTTCATATTTATGACATTCAAATCATCCAACCATTTACTCATAGGATATAGGTGAAGCACACGAGTAAATGACAAACTACTCCAAAAAGATATAAGTGAAGATCAATGAGTAGTTAAATAATTATGTAGCTATGTGAAGACTCTCTCTCATTTAAGAATTTCAGATCTTGATACTTTATTCAAACAGCAAGCAAAACAAAATAAAATGACACTTCAAGGATAGCACTCATCATGTGAAGAAGCAAAAACTTAGGTTCAACCGATACTAACCGATAATTGTTGAAGAAGAAAGGTGGGATGCCTACCGGGGCATCCCCAAGCCTAGATGCTTGAGACTTCTTGAAATATTATCTTGGGATGCCTTGGGAATCTCCAAGCTTGAGCTTTTGTGTCTCCTCAATTCCTCTCATATCACGGTCTCCCTAAATCTCAAAAGCTTCATCCACACAAAACTCAACAAGGACTCGTGAGATAGGTTAGTATAAATCCATGCAAAACCTTATCATTCTCTATTGTAGAAAATCAATTAAATTATTATTAAACATTTCATACTAAATGCCTCTGCATATTTAATACTCCTATCCTCAAATAGAATCATTAAACAAGCAAACATATGCAAACAATGCAAACATAACAGCAATCTGCCAAAACAGTACAGTCTGTAAAGAATATAAGATTCATCATACTTTCCTAACTCCAAAAATTATGAAAGAAAATTCCCACTGTAGTAAATTTATCAGAGATTATTATGCAAAAGGTTTCAACATTTTATCATATTGTGACTTTTCTAGGGAATTTTTGCAACAGCGGTAAACTTTCTGTTTTGAAACAGCAACATGTATACTTGCAAAATAAGCATGGTAAAGGCTATCCTTGACATTTTTATTGAAACTAGAGATGCAAAACATTATTCTAAATAACAGCAAGCAAATACTAACAAAAGAAAATGACGCTCCAAGCAAAACACATATCATGTGGTGAATAAAAATATAGCTCCAAGTAAAGTTACCGATGAACGAAGACGAAAGAGGGGATGCCTTCCGGGGCATCCCCAAGCTTAGGCTCTTGGTTGTCCTTGAATATTACCTTGGGGTGCCTTGGGCATCCCCAAGCTTAGGCTCTTGCCACTCCTTATTCCATAGTCCATCAAATCTTTACCCAAAACTTGAAAACTTCATAACACAAAACTTAACAGAAAACTCGTAAGCTCCGTTAGCGAAAGAAAACAAAACACCACCTCAAGGTACTGTAATGAACTCATTCTTCATTTATATTGGTGTTAAACCTACTGTATTCCAACTTCTCTATGGTTTGTAAACTATTTTACTAGCCATAGATTCATCAAAATAAGCAAACAACACACGAAAAACAGAATCTGTCAAAAACAGAACAGTCTAGTAATCTGTATCTAACTCAAACTTCTGGAACCTAAATAATTCTACCAAATTAGGAAGTCCTAGATAATTTGTTTATTGATCTACTGCAAAAAGAATCAACTGAAAATCATGTTTCTGTGATTTATGAAAACTAATCTCGTGCGCACAAAGTTTCTGTTTTCTGCAGCAAGATCAAATAACTATCACCGTAGGCTATCCTAAAGGTCTTACTTGGCACTTTATTGAAACAAAAGCTATAAAACATGATTAATACAGTAGAATAATCATGTGAACCCACAAAAACAGTAAGGGTAAATATTGGGTTGTCTCCCAACAAGTGCTTTTCTTTATCGCCTTTTCTAGCTAGGCATGATGATGACAATGATGCTCATATAAAAGGTAAGAACCGAAACATAATGGGAGCATCATGAAGCATATGACTAGCACATTTAAGTCTAACCCACTTCCTATGCATAGGTATTTTGTGAGCAAACAACTTATGGGAACAAGAATCAATTTGCATAGGAAGGCAAAACAAGCATAACTTTAAAACTTTAAGCACATAGAGAGGAAACTTGATATTATTGCAACTCCTACAAGCATACATTCCTCCCTCATAATAACTTTCAGTAGCATCATGAATGAATTCAACAATATAACCAGCACCTAAAGCATTCTTTTCATGATGCACTTGCATAGAAATTTTACTACTCTCCACATAAGAAAAATTCTTCTCATTCGGAATAGTGGGAGTATCATACGAGACTTGAATACTATAAATTGTTTCCACATTAAAAGAGTAATGTTCAGAAAAAGGGTAATCATAATAATGACAAGTTTTATAAATATAATCATCACTACTTCTTATAGCATAAGTTTCATCACAATAATCATCATAAGTAGCAACTTTGTTCTCATCATAATCGATTGAAACCTCTTCCGAAATAGTGGATACATCACTAAATAAAGTCATGACCTCTCCAAATCCACTTTCATAAATATTATAAGATTCAACATCCTCCAAAATAGTGGGATCATTACTTCCTAAAGTTGACACTCTTCCAAACCCACTTTCATCAATATAATCATCATAGGTAGTAGGCATGCTATCATCATAACAACTTTGCATATCAAAACTTGGGAGGCTAAAAATATCATCATTATTAAACATAGCATCCCCAAGCTTGGGACAAACATTAATTTCAGCAAATATATTCTCAAATATGTCATCCTCATCAAACATAGCTTCCCCAAGCTTGGGCCTTTTCATATCATAAGCATAATCACTCTCATCATTAATAGTATGGATAGCACCAATAGTATAGCAATTATCATATTCTTCCAAGCAAGTGCCGAAAAGATTTTCAAGATCATAAGAAGTATCATTATCTTCCCAATCATAATCATCACAACAAGCAATAGGCATAACGAGATCATCATCAAGTGCATCATCTTCCACAATTATTTTTGATTCATTTTCATGAGGCACAACAATAATAGGAGCAACATTATTTGGGAGAGATATCTTTTTACCTCTCTTCCTTTTTCTTTTCTTCTTCTTCACCACATCATGTGTGGGTTCAATCCTCTTTTTGGAGCTCCTTATTAATGAGATTGGTTGAATAGAAGGCTCCTCCTCATTACCTGATTCATCATAAGAAATAATAGGAGAATATTGGGAAGTATCTTCCCTTTCGTTAGTATTCTCTTCATCTTCTATTTGTTTTGTTTTCTTTATGTAATTGGCAATATAAGGATTTTCAATGCAATTCACCGCACAATACATATAAATTTCCTCTAGATCAAAATGAAGAACTCTATCAAGGGCAAATTCTGGAATATCCTTAGTTATACATTTCATTTCTTCATAACCCAAAAGCAAACTAAGTTCATTATGATGCGCAAGGGAAATCAAGTCATCACAAATTTTGGACACGATACGATCATGAAACAATTTGCATTGGGTACTGAATGATCATGTTCACTGCAAAGTTCACAAGTACGGCTAAGAAAATTTAAATTTTTAGCACAAACATCTAGCCTTTCTTGCAACCATTTCGTTTCAAAATGCTTATGCTTCTTGCAATATCTATCTTCCCTATTTGGTGTGTACTTGCAAACCCAATGCACTCCACAAAAATTGACATGTTTATAGGAGACATTTTCATCATAACTAGTGCAATCATCATTAGTACTATGGATATTCAAAGAGTTCATACTAACAACATTGCAATCATGCTCATCATTCAAAGATTTAGTGCCAAACATTCTATAGCATTCTTCTTCGAACACTTTGGCACAATTTTATTTTCCATCATACTCACGAAAGATATTAAAAAGATGAAGCGTATGAGACAAACTCAATTCCATTTTTTTGTAGTTTTCTTTTATAAACTAAACTAGTGCTAAAAAAGAAACAAAAAGATTCGATTGCAAGATCTAAAGATATACCTTCAAGCACTCACCTCTCCGGCAACGGCGCCAGAAAAGAGCTTGATGTCTACTACGCAACCTTCTTCTTGTAAACGTTGTTGGGCCTCCAAGTGCAGAGGTTTGTAGGACAGTAGCAAATTTCCCTCAAGTGGATGACCTAAGGTTTATCAATCCGTGGGAGGTGTAGGATGAAGATGGTCTCTCTCAAACAACCCTGCAACCAAATAACAAAGAGTCTCTTATGTCCCCAACACACCCAATACAATGGTAAATTGTATAGGTGCACTAGTTCGGCGAAGAGATGGTGATACAAGTGCAATATGGATGGTAGATATAGGTTTTTGTAATCTGAAAATATAAAAACAGCAAGGTAACTAATGATAAAAGTGAGCGAAAACGGTATTGCAATGCGTTGAAACAAGGCCTAGGGTTCATACTTTCACTAGTGCAAGTTCTCTCAACAATAATAACATAATTGGATCATAAAACTATCCCTCAACATGCAACAAAGAGTCACTCCAAAGTCACTAATAGCGGAGAACAAACGAAGAGATTATGGTACGGTACGAAACCACATCAAAGTTATTCTTTCCAATCAATCCGTTGGGCTATTCCTATAAGTGTCACAAACAGCCCTAGAGTTCGTACTAGAATAACACCTTAAGATACAAATCAACCAAAACCCTAATGTCACCTAGATACTCCAATGTCACCTCAAGTATCCGTGGGTATGATTATATGATATGCATCACACAATCTCAGATTCATTTATTCAACCAACACATAGAACCTCAAAGAGTGCCCCAAAGTTTCTACCAGAGAATCACGACAAAAACGTGTGCCAACCCCTATGCATAGGTTCATGGGCGGAACCCGCAAGTTGAGCACCAAAACATACATCAAGTGAATCACGTGATATCCCATTGTCACCACAGATACGCACGGCAAGACATACATCAAGTGCTCTCAAATCATTAAAGACTCAATCCGATAAGATTACTTCAAAGGGAAAACTCAATCCATTACAAGAGAGTAGAGGGGGAGAAGAAACATAAGATCCAACTATAATAGCAAAGCTCGCGATACATCAAGATCATGCCAAATCAAGAACACGAGAGAGAGAGATCAAACACATAGCTACTGGTACATACCCTCAGCCCCGAGGGTGAACTACTCCCTCCTTGTCATGGAGATCGCTGGGATGATGAAGATGGCCACCGGTGAGGGATCCCCCCTCCGGCAGGGTGCCGGAACAGGGTCCCGATTGGTTTTTCGTGGCTCTGGAGGTTTGCGGCGGCGGAACTCCCGATCTATTCTGTTCCCGAAGGTTTTAGGGTATATTGGTATATAGGAGGAAGAAGTACGTCAGGGGAGCCACGAGGGGCCCACGAGGGTGGAGGGCACGCCCAGGGGGGTGGGCGCGCCCCCCTGCCTCGTGCCCACCTCGTTGATTCCCTGACGTGCACTCCAAGTCCCCTGGATTGCTTCCGTTCCAAAAATAACTTTCTCGAAGGTTTCATTCCGTTTCGACTCGGTTTGATATTCCTTTTCTTCGAAACACTGAAACAAGGGAAAAAACAGGAACTGGCACTGGGCTCTGGGTCAATAGGTTAGTCCCAATAGTAATATAAAACTGCATAGTAAAGCCCATAAAACATCCAAGATGGATAATATAATAGCATGAATACTTGATAAATTATAGATACGTTGGAGACGTATCAGGCGGCGGAGCCTTGCTGTGCGCGAGTCTTGCCGTGGCCTCACAAACGTCCCCGGTAAGGATCTTGTCGGGGCCTCGCAGACGTCCCCGGCAAGGATCTTGCTAGGAGCTTTGCCTTCTGGTCTTCACAAAGATCTGCCAACCACCAGTCTTCACAAAGATCTACATGCCACTACGCATGCGCCCCTTGGCCTTGGTCTTGACATTGTTGATGGTGTTAGAGCTCTCAACCTCAAGGGTGGTGGTCTTGTCAATGCTTCGCAAGCCGTCCCGGCAAGGATCTTGCCGGGGCTTCGGGAGCCGCCCCGACAAGGATCTTCCCGGGGGTCAGCTTGTCTTTTGCTCTCTGGTTACTGGCTTGGATGCCGTCTTGGTCGTCTTGTATTTCTCCTCCAGCTGCCCCCGTCAGGCCTTGCTGCGGGTGCGGCTGCAATTGCCCGTGCACAAGTAAGGGGTACCAAAGGGCCCAAACTTTAGTACACCGACACATCGCCATGTGATTAACACCCAAAGAGTACTAAGGTGTGATCATGTTTTGCTTGTGAGAGAGTTTTAGTCAACGGGTCTGCCATATTCAGAGCCGTATGTATTTTGCAAATTTTCTATGTCTACAATGCTCTGCATGGAGCTACTCTAGCTAATTGCTCCCACTTTCAATATGTATCCGGATTGAGACTCGGAGTCATCATGATTGGTGTCAAAGCTTGCATCGACGTAACCCTTTACGACGAACTCTTTATCACCTCCATAACCGAGAAACATTTCCTTAGTCCTCTTAGGTAATTAAGGATAATTTCGACCGTTGTCTAGTGATCTACTCCTGGATCACTATTGTACCCCCTTGCCAAACTCATGGCAAGGTACACAATAGGTCTGGTACACAGCATGGCATACTTTATAGGACCTATGGCTGAGGCATAGTGTAACATCCCAAATTTTCAATTTGGAATGTTATACATTAGATCATCATTGCATAGCATATTTTAGTGCATTTTGGCAAATCCTCGATAAATCCTAAGCAACTCAAGGACCCTCGGAGAGAGTTGGGGATTTTCCCGGTTTTTCATATTTGATTTTTTTATCAAATAATAAAACGAGGATTTTGGTTTTAATTATTTTCTCTCCGAAAAATATTTCATATTAAAATAAATGAGAAGAGAAAATATGACTTCTCCAAAACAATTGAAATATTGGAGGAAAAATATTAAAATCAAATATTGGATTTTATTCGGATTTTATTTGCAATTTTACTTGCATTAAAAAAATTGCACGTTTTCAAAACTGCATTTTTGGGTCAAGAAAATGTTCACCTTGTTCTAATTATTTAATTAGACGGGGAAAATTTGTTTTATCATTTTTGGATTTTTATTTATTTTTCTGTGATTTTTTTAGATTCCCCGGAATATTTAAAAAAAAAACCCCGCGCCGACTGGGCCGAGGCCCAGCCGAGCCAGGCCGGCCCACCTCCCGTCGTCTCCCTCGCGCGCACGACACCGCCGCCGCCCGAGTCCGGCTCGGACACGCCGCCCCGCCGCCGCCTTGCCCCCTCCCCACGCCACCCCTCCCCCTCTTAAATACCCCCCACCCGCCTCCTCTCCTCACCCCGCCGCCGCCCCGACCCGCACCGCCGCCGCCGCTCGCGCCGCCGCCCGCCGCCTCTCGCCGAGCCTCGCCGTCGCCCCACCGCCCCGCCGGAGCTGCCCGCCGAGGTAGCCGAAGCCGCCGCCCGAGTCCGTTTTTTTTAAAAACCGATTCGGTTTATTTTTTTTCTAAACCCTAGTTTTCGTTTTTTTCCAGATCGGTTTATTTTTTTCGGTTTTACTACTTAGTGAACGTTCACCGACCCGTTCGTTTCAACGAACGTGTTCGTCGGATTGTCGCTATTAACGAACGTCCGTTCGTTTAACTGTTCGTCAGTTTTCTTTTTCGTCGGATTTTTCCGCGATTATTCCAGATCGTGATTTCAGATCAGAACTTTGTTTTCGTTTAACTTTTCGCTCGTTTATCGGAATTAGGCGATTCAAGCGCCTAGAGTTTCGTCTCGAAATTCTCCTTCTGTTTAACCTACTCCAACTAGGTTTTGCTACTGTAAAATTTGACCTAGATCCAGATTAGTAAACGAAGCTTGTTTCTTTCGCCGTTTGACTTTCGTTGCTTCGTTCAATTTGATTCTTTTTGCAAACCGGAGTTCTTAAGTTGAACTTTCTGGTTGGATATTTTATTTGAGTTTTACTTGTGCATTAGATGAGTACTTATTGTTTGCTTGTTTGTTTGCGATAGAGTACCCGGAGTGCGCCGCTTGTTACTTCTAATCTCTAGGTTTAGCGGATCATCAGCAAGGCAAGTAACACTTTGATCATACTTTTTCATACCCAGTTTTTATTGCATTAGATCAATCCTCAAACATTGCATGGTTAGGATCTAATTAAATTGTGGGTATTGGGAAGTAGTTGAGGTAGTACCTATTACTTGTTTTGTTTATCAAACCCTTGGGAGTTACTTCTACGTTTGCTTATATTGCCATGCTATGCTTGTAGACGTGGATTGGGTTTGAGAGATATTCATGACAGATGTGAGATTGTTAATTAATGGTTTACTTAAGGTGGCAACTAAAACTCACATCTGGGTGGATTGAGGCACCTGGAGAACCCAGTGCTGCCTGTATTTTTGGATATCCCGGAGTACCCGTGTGATCATCCTATGGACCGCCACCCAGGCTCAAAGGGATCATGAGATTATTCATGCTAGAAACTTCCGTGTGCAGCCACAAGCTATTATGGGCTCTAGCATAGTTGATTAAGTTGTGTGAGCTCTTGAAGAGGTAGACTAGCAGATGTAGGGGATGTAGGTGGTACGGTCTACCCAGAGTAGAGAGTTAACGCTTCTGAAAGACTGTGTCTCGGTCATCCGTTTCTCAAACATCATGCAGTGCGAGAATCAAGCGGAGGCGATCGAGTCTTGTGGGGAAAAGTGCACAAACCTCTGCAGAGTGTACAAACTAATCATGGTTAGCCGTGTCCCCGGTTATGGACAACTTGAGTATCTAGTACTGGATTATCATGTGAATCTCATCACCATGTTACTTTAATTAATTTTGTTGGGTTAATGATGATACTTAATTGGGATTGAGTTGGAGGTACCTTCTCAATGTTTCACAACCACCATGATAGTTAAATAAAATTTATTCCTTTGCAGTAGGGAAAAATTGGCTTTTCGCAAAACTGTAACCATAGAGCTTTCCACCAGCCATATATGCATGTAGTATAGCATTATTATGTTCATTATTCTCTATGTGTTACATTGCCAGCATATTCCATGTGCTGACCCGTTTTCGGGCTGCAACGTTTCATGTTGCAGACTTTTCAGACGACGAGTAAGGTGCCTTAGGTCGTGGTCTTATACTCAGTGATGCCGTTGGAGTTGATGGACTCACTTATCTTCCAAGCCTTCCGCTGTTATCGTATTTAGATGGCCTTAAGCCATATTTATCATACTTATTCTCTTTTGAGATATTCGTTGTAATAAGTGTGTGATTGCTACTCTGTTATAAATCCTCCATTTGTACTGTGCGTGTCAGCATTACTGATCCAGGGATGACACTGGTGCACAGCAGCACAGACTGTTTGAGGTCTGGTCGCTACAAAGGTGGTATCAGAGCACACGCTGACTGTAGGACACGACCACTAAGCTTAAACCCTAGAACACTTCTCTCTTCTCATTTCTGACCCCTCTCCACTTTCTACTCTTTTAGGAATGGCGGATGCAAGGAGCAAGTTCATGCAACCAGATGAGGATACGCCTTTTGGACGTCACTTGAAGGAAGTCACTAAGTACTTGAACATAGGAATACCAAGCATCACCGGAACCTACAACGCCACATTACCTGAAGAGGAGAGCTGGAAGATTCAAGTTCAAGTTCCAGGAAGGACGTTTGCGCCAGTCACTGAGCCTATAAATTGGCTTTTGAAGCACCAACCTGGAGTTTAGGGAAGAGCATGGCAGCCCACATCGCTATGGGACGCATTGGAGAAGTCTACCACAGGGAGCTTAAGGATACTATTTATCAGATTTGTGGACGCCGAGACGAGCAATGGGAGATGATCAGCACCAAGAAGGATGGATCAATTGCAGCTTTCATCCAGGAGCAAAACCAACACATTCGTCGCCAGGAGAACCAGATGTGCTCAGACAAGATAGATCTGAAGAAGGCATTGACGAAGATCAAGGAGCTGGAGGAAGAACTCAAGGCTACACGCGAGGATTATTTGGAGGAAATCGTCGCACTAGTAGGGAAGAATGACGACCTGGAGAAGAAGATTGGAGTATTCATGGGAAATCCAGTGCCAAAAGCAGAAGATGATGAATGCGCTTGCCCGGATAACTACATCATCATCGACGACACCGACTCGGACCCCAGTGAAGATGACTTTGTTGATGAAGCTGGAGCAGATATCATGGAGTCTTCAACTGATCAGAATTTCTAGTAGACCACCATATCAGTAGTAGTTTTCCCCCATTTATATAGTATAGTTCAAGCACTTTTGTAACGCTAGTTAGATCGATTGTATGCCTTGTTTGAATTGATTGAGTGATATTGATTGTATTTGTCTCATGAGCATATGGGTAGTGTTTTCCCTCTAGACCTCATTCTATTCTAAACTCTCATCTTTTCTAACCTATCAGATGCCTCCGAGACGCGACACCGGATTTGTTTTCCCACCGGAGATCACCCAGTTGATTCAGCAACAGAATGCCCTGATGCAAGTGTTAGTACAGAACCAAGGCAACAACAACAACAACCCACCACCACCACCTGTTGATCACTTAGCCCGTTTCTTGAGGCTAAATCCGCCGGTGTTTTCCAGCAGCACCGAGCCGATTGTTGCAGATGATTGGCTCCGCAAAGTTGGAAGGGAGTTGGCCACTGCAGGATGCACAGATGCGGAAAGAGTGCGTTTTGCCGCACATCAGCTTGATGGACCCGCAGCATCATGGTGGGAGAATTACACAGCCACACACCCTATTGACACTGTCACATGGGACCAGTTTCAGCAAGCTTTCCGTACAGCCCATGTTTCAGCAGGAGCTATGGCTATGAAGAAGCGTGAGTTTCGTAACCTACGCCAAGGAGGACGCACCGTAGGCCAGTATGTGGAGGATTTCAGTAAGTTAGCACGTTATGCACCAGATGACGTTGCTACAGATGCAGCCAAGCAGGAGAAGTTTCTCGAAGGATTGAATGATGAGCTGAGCATGCAGCTAATGGTAGCAACCTTCAACAACTACCAGGAGTTGGTAGATAGAGCGCTCATGATTGAAGGGAAGCAGCAGCAGATTGAAAACCGTAAGAGGAAGTATGGACAAGGGAAGTATAATTCTGGAGCTCAGCAGAAGCCACGTTTTGCCCCGAAATCGGGAGGACAGTTTCAGCATACCCATGGAGGAGGTAGTTCGCACACCCATAATGGCTCCAAGAATGGTAATGGGAATGGAGGAAGCAACGGACAGAACCGTAATACCCCATCTACCCCAGCCAAGAGGGATCTAAGCCACATTACTTGTTTCAAGTGCCAGAAGACTGGACATTATGCAACTGATTGTCCTGAAGCCCAGAATGGAAATGGCAATGGAAGCTCTGGGAAGAAGCCGAACCCTTTCAATAAAGGACATGTGAACCACGTGAGCGTGGAAGAGGTTGAAGCACAGCCTGATGCAGTAATAGGTAAGTTTATGGTTAAGTCATTTACTGCACTCGTTCTTTTTGATACTGGTGCATCGCATTCATACATATCAAGGGGATTTGTGGATAAGTATAAACTGCCAACCCAAGCCCTTAGGTCACCCATGTTAGTAACCTCGCCAGGAGCAGAGTATATGGCTAGTTTATGGTGTGAACGGTTACCATTAAGGATTGGTAACTACCTGTTTCCCTCAGACCTAATAATATTGGAATCGCAAGGATTGGATGTGATATTAGGCATGGATTGGTTATCAAAGTATGAAGGGAACATTGAGTGCGCCAGTAAGTCGATTTTGCTTACCACCCCAGAAGGAAGAAGGATTAAGTATGTATCCCGGCATGTGCCGAAGAGGACTCAAGTGAATTCCTTATCAGGAGTTGTACAGGAGGAAGTACCAGTGGTGAAGGATTACCCGGATGTATTTCCAGAAGAGTTGCCAGGCATGCCACCGGATAGAGACATTGAGTTCTTGATTGAACTTTTGCCAGGCACAGGGCCAATATCTAAGAGACCGTACAGGATGCCCGCAAAAGATTTGGAGGAGATTAAGAAGCAGATTAAGGAGTTATTGGATAAAGGCTATATTCGCCCAAGTTCGTCACCTTGGGGATCACCAGTACTTCTAGTGGAGAAGAAAGATGGATCGTTGAGGATGGTTGTTGATTACCGTGGATTGAATGAAGTGACCATCAAAAACAAGTACCCACTGCCGATGATCAATGATTTGTTTGACCGCTTACAAGGAGCTAAGGTATTTTCCAAGATCGATCTACGATCAGGATACCATCAGTTAAAGATTCGAGAGCAGGATATACCTAAGACGGCTTTTACCACCAGATATGGGCTATATGAGTATACCGTTATGTCATTTGGTCTGACTAACGCACCTGCCTATTTCATGAACCTGATGAACAAAGTGTTTATGGAGTTTTTGGATAAGTTCGTCGTGGTGTTCATTGACGATATTTTAGTCTACTCCAAGAATGAAGAGGAGCATAAGGAGCACTTGCGTTTGGTACTTGAGAAGCTCAGAGAACATCAGTTATACGCCAAGTTCAGCAAATGTGAATTTTGGCTGAAGGAAGTTGGATTCCTCGGACATGTTATATCCGGAGAAGGAATAGCAGTAGACCCCGCCAAAGTTGACACAGTAACAAGTTGGGAATCACCCACGTCAGTTGGAGAGATCCGGAGTTTCCTTGGACTTGCAGGATACTGCCGGAGGTTCATCGAGAATTTCTCAAAGATTGCAAAGCCCATGACTGAGTTATTAAAGAAGGACACCAAGTTCAATTGGACTGAGGAATGTGAAGCTAGTTTTCAAGAGTTGAAGAAACGATTGGTTACATCACCAGTGTTGATTCTGCCAGATCAACGCAAGGATTATGAAGTTTATTGCGACGCTTCTCATCGAGGACTTAGAGCAGTGCTTATGCAGGAAGGAAGAGTTGTGTCATATGCTTCACGACAACTTAAACCCCATGAGAAGAATTATGCCACGCATGATTTGGAATTAGCAGCCGTAGTGCATGCGTTGAAGACATGGAGACATTTTCTCATCGGAAACCATTGTGAGGTGTACACGGATCACAAGAGTTTGAAGTACATTTTCACGCAGAAGGAGTTAAATCTCAGGCAGAGGAGATGGTTGGAGCTTATTAAGGACTATGATATGAGATTGCATTATCACCCAGGGAAGGCTAACGTAGTAGCAGATGCGTTGAGCCGCAAGAGCCATGTCAACACCCTCATGACAGGAGAGTTACCCCAGGAGTTAGCCGAGGATCTTCGCGAGCTATGTTTGGAGATAGTTCCAAGAGGCTATTTAGCAACATTGGAGATTCAGTCTACCTTGATGGAAAAGATCAGAGAAGCTCAGAAGACAGACAAGGAGATTGACGAGATAAAGGAAAAGTTGAGCAAAGGAAAAGCCAAGGGATTTCGTGAGGATGAGCACGATACCTTATGGTTTGAGGACCGCGTTTATGTGCCCAATGATCCGGAGATCAGGAAGTTGATCTTGCAAGAGGCCCATGATTCACCGTACTCGATTCACCCAGGAAATACCAAGATGTATTTGGATTTGAAGGATACTTTCTGGTGGACCGGAATGAAGAAGGATATTGCGGAGTATGTAGCAGTTTGTGATGTATGTCAGAGAGTGAAGGCAGAACATCAGAAGCCAGCGGGATTGCTACAACCATTGCCGATACCCGAATGGAAGTGGGATAAACTAGGCATGGATTTTATCACGGGATTGCCCAGGACTCGTTCAGGCTATGACTCAATATGGGTTGTAGTCGACCGTTTGACGAAAGTAGCTCATTTCATCCCAGTGAAGACCACTTACACCAGTGCTAAGTTGGCAAAGATATACATGACCAGAATCGTATGTTTGCATGGAGTTCCGAGGACCATTGTATCAGATAGAGGAACCCAGTTTACCTCGAAGTTTTGGAATCAGTTACATGAAACTTTGGGAACCAGGCTAGAATTCAGTACAGCCTTTCACCCACAGACAGATGGACAGACCGAGAGAGTCAATCAGATTTTGGAAGACATGTTGAGAGCTTGTGCGCTAGATTATGGATCTAGTTGGGACGACAATTTGCCATATGCAGAGTTTTCTTACAACAACAGTTATCAAACCAGTTTGAAGATGGCCCCTTTCGAAGCTTTGTACGGAAGGAGGTGTAGAACACCATTGTTATGGGACGAAGTTGGAGACCGTCAGTTGTTTGGACCAGATTTGATTAAGGAGTCTGAACAGAAAGTGAGGTTGATTCGCGATAGGCTCAAGGTAGCCCAGTCCAGGCAGAAGAGTTATGCGGATTCTAAACGTAAGGAGACAGTTCACGAAGTCGGAGACAGAGTTTATCTTCGAGTATCACCACTTCGAGGAGTGAAGCGCTTTGGAGTTAAGGGAAAGTTAGCGCCCCGTTTTATCGGACCATACAGAGTTTTGGAACGTATGGGAGAAGTTGCCTACAAGCTGGAATTGCCTGAAGGATTGTCAGGAGTTCATGATGTATTTCACGTTTCCCAGTTGAAGAAGTGCCACGCAGAGATGGCTGAGATACCACTGAGAGATACAGTGCCACTGGAAGCGATTCAGCTGGAAAGTGATTTGACCTATGAGGAGAAACCAGTTAAGATTCTTGAGTATGCCAGCCGAGTTACCCGCAGTAAGGTTATCAAGTTTTGCAAAGTCCAGCGGAGTCACCATACGGAAGATGAAGCCACCTGGGAGCGAGAGGAAGATCTACGGAAGAACCACTCTCACCTATTTCCTAGCCAACCCGAATCTCGAGGGCGAGATTCATCTTAAGGGGGTAGGTTTGTAACATCCCAAATTTTCAATTTGGAATGTTATACATTAGATCATCATTGCATAGCATATTTTAGTGCATTTTGGCAAATCCTCGATAAGTCCTAAGCAACTCAAGGACCCTCGGAGAGAGTTGGGGATTTTCCCGGTTTTTCATATTTGATTTTTTTATCAAATAATAAAACGAGGATTTTGGTTTTAATTATTTTCTCTCCGAAAAATATTTCATATTAAAATAAATGAGAGGAGAAAATATGACTTCTCCAAAACAATTGAAATATTGGAGGAAAAATATTAAAATCAAATATTGGATTTTATTCGGATTTTATTTGCAATTTTACTTGCATTAAAAAAATTGCACGTTTTCAAAACTGCGTTTTTGGGTCAAGAAAATGTTCACCTTGTTCTAATTATTTTAATTAGACGGGGAAAATTTGTTTTATCATTTTTGGATTTTTATTTATTTTTCTGCGATTTTTTTAGATTCGGCGGAATATTAAAAAAACAAAAAAAACCGCGCCGACTGGGCCGAGGCCCAGCCGAGCCAGGCCGGCCCACCTCCCGTCGTCTCCCTCGCGCGCACGACGCCGCCGCCGCCCGAGTCCGCTCGGACACGCCGCCCCGCCGCCGCCTTGCCCCTCCCCCACGCCACCCCCCTCCCCCTCTTAAATACCCCCCACCCCCGCCACCTCTCCTCACCCCGCCGCCGCCCCGACCCGCACCCGCCGCCGCCCGCTGCAGCGCCGCGCCGCCGCCGTTCGCGCCGCCGCCCCGCAGCCGTGCGCCGCCGCCCGCCGCCGCCCTAGCCTCGCCGTCGCCGCGCCGCCCCGCCGGAGCCCCGCCGAAGCTGCCCGCCGAGGTAGCCGAAGCCGCCGCCGCCCGAGTCCGGTTTTTTTTTAAAAACCGATTCGGTTTATTTTTTTTCTAAACCCTAGTTTTCGTTTTTTTCAGATCGGTTTATTTTTTCGGTTTTATTACTTAGTGAACGTTCACCGACCCGTTCGTTTCAACGAACATGTTCGTCGGATTGTCGCTATTAACGAACGTCCGTTTGTTTAACTGTTCGTCAATTTTCTTTTTCGTCGGATTTTTCCGCGATTATTCCAGATCGTGATTTCAGATCAAAACTTCGTTTTCGTTTAACTTTTCGCTCGTTTATCGGAATCAGGCGATTCAAGCGCCTAGAGTTTCGTCTCAAAATTCTCTTTCCGTTTAACCTACTCCAACAAGTTTTTGCTACTGTAAAATTTGACCTAGATCCAGATTAGTAAACGAAGCTTGTTTCTTTCGCCGTTTGACTTTCGTTGCTTCGTTCAATTTGATTCTTTTTGCAAACCGGAGTTCTTAAGTTGAACTTTCTGGTTGGATCTTTTATTTGAGTTTTACTTGTGCATTAGATGAGTACTTATTGTTTGCTTGTTTTTTTGCGATAGAGTACCCGGAGTGCGCCGCTTGTTACTTCGAATCTCTAGGTTTCGCGGATCATCAGCAAGGCAAGTAACACTTTGATCATACTTTTCCATACCCAGTTTTTATTGCATTAGATCAATCCTCAAACATTGCATGGTTAGGATCTAATTAAATTGTGGGTATTGGGAAGTAGTTGAGGTAGTACTTATTACCTGTTTTATTTATCAAACCCTTGGGAGTTACTTCTACGTTTGCTTATATTGCCATGCTATGCTTGTAGACGTGGATTGGGTTTGAGAGATATTCATGACAGATGTGAGATTGTTAACTAATGGTTTACTTAAGGTGGCAACTAAAACTCACATCTGGGTGGATTGAGGCACCTGGAGAACCCAGTACTGCCTGTATTTTTTGGATATCCCGGAGTACCCGTGTGATCATCCTATGGACCGCCACCCAGGCTCAAAGGGATCATGAGATTATTCATGCTAGAAACTTCCGTGTGCAGCCACAAGCTATTATGGGCTCTAGCATAGTTGATTAAGTTGTGTGAGCTCTTGAAGAGGTGGACTAGCAGATGTAGGGGATGTAGGTGGTACGGTCTACCCAGAGTAGAGAGTTAACGCTTCTGAAAGACTGTGTCTCGGTCATCCGTTTCTCAAACATCATGTAGTGCGAGAATCAAGCGGAGGCGATCGAGTCTTGTGGGGAAAAGTGCACAAACCTCTGCAGAGTGTACAAACTAATCATGGTTAGCCGTGTCCCCGGTTATGGACAACTTGAGTATCTAGTATCTGGATTATCATGTGAATCTCATCACCATGTTACTTTAATTAATTTTGTTGGGTTAATGATGATACTTAATTGGGATTGAGTTGGAGGTACCTTCTCAATGTTTCACAACCACCATGATAGTTAAATAAAATTTATTCCTTTGCAGTAGGGAAAAATTGGCTTTTCGCAAAACTGTAACCATAGAGCTTTCCACCAGCCATATATGCATGTAGTATAGCATTTTTATGTTCATTATTCTCTATGTGTTATATTGCCAGCATATTCCATGTGCTGACCCGTTTTTCGGGCTGCAACGTTTCATGTTGCAGACTTTTCAGACGACGAGTAAGGTGCCTTAGGTCGTGGTCTTATACTCAGTGATGCCGTTGGAGTTGATGGACTCACTTATCTTCCGAGCCTTCCGCTGTTATCGTATTTAGATGGCCTTAAGCCATATTTATCATACTTATTCTCTTTTGAGATATTCGTTGTAATAAGTGTGTGATTGCTACTCTGTTATAAATCCTCCATTTGTACTGTGCGCGTCAGCATTACTGATCCAGGGATGACACTGGTGCACAGCAGCACAGACTGTTTGAGGTCTGGTCGCTACACATAGGGAATGACTTTCATTCTCTCTCTATCATATGCCGTGGTCGGGCTTTGAGTCTTACTCAACTTCAGACCTTGCAACACAGGCAAGAACCCTTTCTTTGACTGATCCATTTTGAACTTCTTGAAAATTGTGTCAAGGTATGTGCTTTGTGAAAGTCCTATTAAGCGTCTCGATCTATGCCCATAGATCTTGATGCCCAATATATAAGCAGCTTCACCGAGGTCTTTCATTGAAAAAATCTTATTCAAGTATCCTTTTATGCTATCCAGAAATTATATATTATTTCCAATCAACAATATGTGATCTACATATAATATCAGAAATGCTATAGAGCTCCCACTCACTTTCTTGTAAATACAGGCTTCACCGAAAGTCTGTATAAAACCATATGCTTTGATCACCTCATCAAAGCGTATATTCCAACTCTGAGATGCTTGCACCAGTCCATAGATGGATCGCTGGAGTTTGCACACTTTGTTAGCACCTTTAGGATCGACAAAACCTTCTGGTTGCATCATATACAACTCTTCTTTAAGAAATCCATTGAGGAATGTAGTTTTGACGTCCATTTGCCAGATTTCATAATCATAAAATGCGGCAATTGCTAACATGATTCGTGCGGACTTAAGCATCGCTACGGGTGAGAAGGTCTCATCGTAGTCAACCCCTTGAACTTGTCGAAAACCTTTTGTGACAAGTCGAGCTTTGTAGACAGTAACATTACCATCAGCGTCAATCTTCTTCTTGAAGATCCATTTATTCTCTATGGCTTGCCGATCATCGGGCAAGTCCACTAAAGTCCACACTTCGTTCTCATACATGGATCCTATCTCAGATTTCATGGCCACAAGCCATTTGTCAGAATCTGGGCTCATCATAGCTTGTTCATAATTTGTAGGTTCGCCATGGTCTAGTAACATGACTTCCAGGACAGGGTTACCGTACCACTCTGGTGCAGATTGTGCTCTGTTTGACCTATGAGGTTCAGTAGCAACTTGATCTGGAGTTTCATGATCATCATCATTAGCTTCCTCTCTAGTTGGTGTAGGCATCACGGGAACGGTTTTCTCTGATGTACTACTTTCTAATTCGAGAGAAGGTACAATTACCTCATCAAGTTCTACTTTCCTCCCACTCATTTCTTTCGAGCGAAACTCCTTCTCTAGAAAGGGTCCATTCTTAGCAACAAAGATCTTGCCTTCAGATCTGTGGTAGAAGGTGTACCCAATGGTTTCCTCAGGGTATCCTATGAAGACGCACTTCTCTGCTTTGGGTTCGAGCTTATCAGGCTGAAGCCTTTTGACATAAGCGTCACATTGATACGTCCATTTTGCATCATGCTTTGATATTGATATTTATTGCATTATGGGATGTTATTACACATTATGTCACAACACTTATGCCTATTCTCTCTTATTTTACAAGGTTTACATGAAGAGGGAGAATGCCGGCAGCTGGAATTCTGGGCTGGAAAAGGAGCAAATATTAGAGACCTATTCTGTGCAACTCCAAAAGTCCTGAAACTCCACGGAAGTCATTTTTGGAAATTATAAAAAATACTGAGCGAAGAAAATACCAGAGGGGGCCCACACCTTGGCCACGAGGGGGGCACGCCCTACTCCCCTGGGCGCGCCCCCTGCCTCGTGGGCCCCCTGGCAGGCCTCCGGTGTCCATCTTCTGCTATATGAAGTCTTTTACAATGGAAAAAATCATAAGCAAGCTTGCGGGACGAAACTCCGCCGCCACGAGGCGGAACCTTGGCGGAACCAATCTAGGGCTCCAGCAGAGCTGTTCTGCCGGGGAAACTTCCCTCCGGGAGGGGGAAATCATCGCCATCGTCATCACCAACGATCCTCCCATCGGGAGAGGGTCAATCTTCATGAACATCTTCACCAGCACCATCTCCTCTCAAACCCTAGTTTATTTCTTGTATCCAATCTTTGTCTCATAGCCTGAGATTGGTACCTATAGGTTGCTAGTAGTGTTGATTACTCCTTTTAGTTGATGCTAGTAGGTTTACTTGGTGGAAGATTATATGTTCAGATCCTTAATGCATATTAATACCCCTCTGATTATGAACATGAATATGATTTGTGAGTAGTTACTTTTGTTCCTGAGGACATGGGAGAAGTCTTGCTATTAGTAGTCATGTGAATTTGGTATTCGTTCGATATTTTGATGAGATGTATGTTGTCTCTCCTCTAGTGGTGTCATGTAAACGTCGACTACATGACACTTCACCATTATTTGGGCCTAGAGGAAGGCATTGGGAAGTAATAAGTAGATGATGGGTTGCTAGAGTGACAGAAGCTTAAACCCCAGTTTATGCGTTGCTTCGTAAGGGGCTGATTTGGATCCATATGTTTCATGCTATGGTTAGGTTTACCTTAATACTTCTTCTGTAGTTGCGGATGCTTGCATTAGGAGTTAATCATAAGTGGGATGCTTGTCCAAGTAAGGGCAGCACCCAAGCACCGGTCCACCCACATATCAAATTATCAAAGTACCGAACGCGAATCATATGAGCGTGATGAAAACTAGCTTGACGATAATTCCCATGTGTCCTCCGGAGCATTTTCCTCTATATAAGAAATTGTCCAGGCTTGTCCTTTGCTACAAAAAGGATTGGGCCATCTTGCTGCACCTTATTTACTTTTATTACTTGTTGCTCGTTACCATTTACCTTATCACAAAACTATCTGTTACCGATAATTTCAGTGCTTGCAGAGAATACCTTACTGAAAACCGCTTGTCATTTCCTTCTGCTCCTCGTTGGGTTCGACACTCTTACTTATCGAAAGGACTACGATAGATCCCCTACACTTGTGGGTCATCAAGACTCTTTTCCGGCGCCGTTGCCGGGGAGTGAAGCGCCTTTGGTAAGTGGAACTTGGTAAGGAAAAATTTATATAGTGTGCTGAAATTTATTGTCACTTGTTTCTATGGAAAGTAATCCTTTGAGGGGCTTGTTCGGGGCATCTTCACCCTTCCAGTGGAGCAAAGAGTTGCTCCTCAACCTACTGAAAATGTTTACTTTGAAATTCCTTTGGGTATGGTAGAGAAACTGCTAGCTAATCCTTTTGCAGAAGATGGAACATTACATCCTGATTTACACCTAATCTATTCTGATGAAGTTTGTGGATTATTTAAGCTTGCAGGTATGCCCGATGATGTTATAAATAAGAAGGTCTTCCCTTTATCTTTGAAGGGAGATGCATTGACATGGTATAGGCTATGTGATGATATGGGATTATGCGACTACAAGCGATTGAAATTGGAATTTCATCAAAAGTTTTATCCTACGCATCTTGTTCATCGTGATCATAATTACATATATAATTTTTGGCCTCGCGAAGGAGAAAGCATCGCTCAAGCTTGCGGGAGGCTTAAGTCAATGTTATATTCATGCCCCAATCATGAACTTCCAAGAGAAATAATTATTCAAAAAATTTATGCTCGGCTTTCTGACAACAATCGCACCATGCTCGATACTTCTTGTTCTGGCTCTTTTATGATGAAGACTATTGAATTCAAATGGGATTTATTGGAAAGAATTAAACGCAACTCTGAAGATTGGGATCTCGGCGAAGGTAAGGAGTCAGGTATAACACCTAAGTTTGATTGTGTTAAATCTTTTATGGATACCGATGTTTTCCGTAAGTTTAGCACTAAATATGGACTTGACTCTGAGATAGTAGCTTCTTTTTGTGAATCATTTGCTACTCATGTTGATCTCCCTAAGGAGAAGTGGTTTAAATATCATCCTCCCATAGAAGTAAAAGTAGTTGAACCTATTAAAGTTGAAGAAAAGACTATCACTTATAATGATCCTATTGTTCCTACTACTTATGTTGAGAAACCACCTTTCCCTGTTAGAATAAAGGATCATGCTAAAGCTTCAACTGTAGTTCGAAAGAGTAATACTAGAACTTATACACCTCCTGAGCAAATTAAAGTTGAACCTAATATTGCTATGGTTAAAGATCTCTTAGCTGATAATATTGATGGACATGTAATTTACTTCTGTGATGAAACTGCTAGAATTGCTAAGCCCAGTGCTAAAGATAAACATAGACCTGTTGTAGGCATGCCTGTTATCTCTGTGAAAATAGGAGATCATTGTTATCATGGCTTATGTGATATGGGTGCTAGTGCTAGTGCAATACCTATTGACTTATACAAAGAAATTATGCATGATTTGCACCCGCTGAGTTAGAAGAAATTGATGTCACCATTAAGCTTGCCAATAGAGATACTATTTCACCAATTGGGATTATTAGAAATGTTGAAGTCTTGTGTGGGAAAACTAAATATCCAGCTGATTTTCTTGTTCTTGGTTCCCCACAAGATAGCTTTTGTCCCATTATATTTGGTAGACCCTTCTTAAACACTGTTAATGCTAAGATAGACTGCGAAAAGGATATTGTTACTATTGGTTTGGATGATATGTCTCATGAGTTTAATTTCTCTAAATTTCGTAGACAACCTCGTGATGAGGAATTGCCTAGTAAGGATGAAATTATTGGTCTTGCTTCTATTTCCATGCCTCCTAATGATCCTTTAGAACAATATTTGCTTGACCATGAAAATGATATGTTTATGAATGAAAGAAGGGAAATAGATGAAGTATTCTTTAAACAGGAACCTATTCTGAAACACAACTTGCCTGTTGAAATCCTAGGGGATCCTCCTCCACCCAAGGGTGATCCCGTGTTTGAGCTTAAACCATTACCTGATACTCTCAAATATGCTTATCTTGATGAAAAGAAGATATATCCTGTTATTATTAGTGCTAACCTTTCAGAGCATGAAGAAGAGAGATTACTGAAAACTCTGAAGAAGCACCGTGCTGCTATTGGATATACTCTTGATGATCTTAAGGGCATTAGTCCCACTCTATGTCAACACAAAATAAATTTGGAGAAAGATGCCAAACCAGTTATTGATCACCAAAGACGGCTAAATCCTAAGATGAAAGAAGTGGTAAGAAAGGAAATATTAAAGCTCCTTGAGGTAGGTATTATTTATCCCGTTGCTGATAGTCAGTGGGTAAGTCATGTCCATTGTGTCCCTAAGAAGGGAGGTATTACTGTCGTTCCTAATGATAAAGATGAATTGATCCCGCAAAGAATTATTACAGTTTATAGGATGGTAATTGATTTCCGCAAATTAAATAAGGCTACTTAAAAGGATCATTACCCCTTACCTTTTATTGACCAAATGCTAGAAAGATTATCCAAACATACAATTTTTTGCTTTCCAGATGGTTACTCTGGTTTTTCTCAAATACCTGTGTCAGCTGATGATCAATCAAAGACCACTTTTACTTGCCCTTTCGGTACTTTTGCTTATAGACGTATGCCTTTTGGTTTATGTAATGCACCTACTACCTTTCAAAGGTGCATGATGGCTATATTCTCTGACTTTTGTGAAAAGATATGTGAGGTTTTCATGGATGATTTCTCCGTTTATGGATCCTTTTTTGATGATTGCTTGAGCAACCTTGATCGAGTTTTGCAGAGATGTGAAGAAACTAATCTTGTTTTGAACTGGGAGAAGTGCCACTTTATGGTTAATGAAGGAATTGTCTTGGGGCATAAAATTTCTGAAAGAGGTATTGAAGTTGATAAAGCTAAGGTTGATGCTATTGAGAAGATGCCGTGTCCCAAGGACATCAAAGGTATAAGAAGTTTCCTTGGTCATGCCGGTTTTTATAGGAGGTTCATTAAGGACTTCTCAAAAATTTCTCGGCCTCTGACTAATTTATTACAAAAAAGATATACCTTTTGTTTTTTATGATGATTGTGTAGAAGCATTTGAAATACTTAAGAAAGCTTTAATTTCTGCACCTATCGTTCAGCCACCTGATTGGAATTTACCCTTTAAATTATGTGTGATGCTAGTGATTATGCAGTAGGTGCTGTTCTAGGGAAAAGAGTTGATAAGAAGTTAAATGTTATTCAATATGATAGTAAAACTCTAGACACTGCCCAGAGAAATTATGCTACTACTGAAAAAGAATTTTTAGTTGTTGTATTTGCATGTGATAAGTTCAGACCTTACATTGTTGATTCTAAAGTAACTATTCACACTGATCATGCTGCTATTAAATATCTTATGGAAAAGAAAGATGCTAAACCTAGACTTATTAGATGAGTTCCCTTGCTACAAGAATTTGATTTGCATATTATTGATAGAAAGGGAGCTAAGAACCCCGTTGCAGACAACTTGTCTAGGTTAGAAAATGTTCTTGATGACCCACTACCTATTGATGATAGCTTTCCTGATGAAAAATTAGCTGTCATAAATGCTTCTCGTACTGCTCCATGGTATGCTGATTATGCTAATTACATAGTTGCTAAATTTATACCACCTAGTTTCACATACCAGCAAAAGAAAAAGTTTTTCTATGATTTAAGACATTACTTCTGGGATGACCCACATCTTTACAAAGAAGGAGTAGATGGTGTTATTAGACGGTGTGTACCTGAGCATGAACAGGAACAGATCCTATGCAAGTGTCACTCCGAGGCTTATGGAGGACACCACGCTGGAGACAGAACTGCACATAAGGTATTGCAATCCGGTTTTTATTGGCCTACTCTCTTCAAGGATGCTCGTAAGTTTGTCTTGTCTTGTGATGAATGTCAAAGAATTGGTAATATTAGTAGACGTCAAGAAATGCGTATGAATTATTCTCTTTTTATTGAACCATTTGATGTTTGGGGCTTTGATTATATGGGACCGTTTCCTGCCTCTAATGGTTATACACATATTTTAGTTGCTGTTGATTACGTTACTAAGTGGGTAGAAGCTATTCCAACTAGTAGTGCTGATCATAACACTTGTCGGTGTCAAAACCGGCGGATCTCGGGTAGGGGGCCCCGAACTGTGCGTCTAAGGCGGATGGTAACAGGAGGCGGGGGACACGATGTTTACCCAGGTTCGGGCCCTCTTGATGGAGGTAATACCCTACTTCCTGCTTGATTGATCTTGATGATATACGTATTACAAGAGTTGATCTACCACGAGATCGTAGAGGCTAAACCCTAGAAGCTAGCCTATGGTATGATTGTTGTTCTTGTCCTATGGACTAAACCCTCCGGTTTATATAGACACCAGAGGGGGCTAGGGTTACACAAAGTCGGTTACAAGGGAGGAGATCTTCATATCCGTATTGCCAAGCTTGCCTTCCACGCCAAGGAGAGTCACATCCAGACACGGGACGGAGTCTTCAATCTTGTATCTTCATAGTCCAACAGTCCGGCTGTCCGAGGACCCCTAATCCAGGACTCCCTCAGTAGCCCCTGAACCATGCTTCAATGACGATGAGTCTGGCGCGCAGATTGTCTTCGGCATTGCAGGGCGGGTTCTTCTCCAGATTCTGAATACTTGTTTGAGTAGTGTCCGGCTTCCACAAATGTTCCGCTCCTTGGCTTCCGTGCCTAATAATGGATATTCTCCACGCGTCGAGCGAATGCGAGAAGTCGGGGCATTTTTACATTTGTCACCCTAGCCATGTGGGTAGATCGCCTATTAAAGAGACGGGGATTCTCAGATCCAGATCACACCATCCTCCCACAGCGAGCATCCATCAGAGCGCGCTGGAAAAAAATCCATTCCAACATGGCCGGCCATCGCAGCTCCTCTTCTCGCTCCCATAGCCCTAAGCCCGGCAATTGGAAGAAGTGTTCCATCCCGCACAGCCAACTAGTAGAGTTACAGACCCAGGGATTTCTCCCTCCAGCGTATATGGTCCCTGTTCGAGCCGGGCTCGCCACCTATAACGGCGGGGAGCAAGCGAAGATCTTTCCCGGCCCATCCATGGGGGAACGGGTATGCCTCGTCCCTTACTTATTAAGAGGGCTTGGATTTCCAATTCATCCGTTCCTCCGTGGGCTCCTGGAGTTCTATGGCCTCCAGCTGCATAATTTCACTCCCGCCTCCATATTACACATTGCTGGCTATGTCGCCCTTTGTGAGCTGTTTCTGGGCTGCGAAGCTCATTTCGAGCTATGGAAGAGGTTATTCTACCTCGTACCCCGTACACAGGAGGGGTCACTGTACCAAGTGGGCGGAGCCGAAATATGGCGCATCGCCGGGACCGGATACCTGTCCGGTACTCCGAAGAAGACGTCCGAAGATTGGCCTTCGGGGTGGTTTTATATGGAGGACGTCCCCCTTCCGGACCCTATTCGGATGGGTCTTCCTGAGTTCGACAATGCTCCCCTGAAGAAACGCCGAAGCTGGCGTCCTCGGAGCCCCCAGGAGGAAGATAACGGAGAAGTCCTTTACCTGATGGGCCGGATAAAAATGTTGGCTCAATCAGGACTGACAATAATCGAGGTTATGTCAATATGTATGATGCGGGGGGTACAGCCACTTCAATATCGGGGGCATCCCATGTGGCACTTTAACGGAGAAGATGATGCCACCCGCTGCGGTCGTAAGGGACCGGACTCAGTCGCTGCTTTGGCAAAAATCATGTCCGATTTGTACAAGGGAGAGGAAGAGGAGTTCATCCGCATTAAGCCATGGGATGGATTCTCCATGTACAACCCTCCAAGCTGGGTGAGCTGTCACTTTTACTCCCAACCTTCCTGCATTCTTCATCATAAGTATTTACCTTGCCGTTTCATGGCAGGAACTGCGAAAAGCTGTGAGGGAGGTCCACAGCCCGCCTCCATAACCGGAGGACCCTGACCGGGCCCTCGATCCCGGACTCGAAGAGGATCCAGCATATTTGTGGAGCTGATCGACAGGACATTCTATCAATTGAGCTGCGATGATGCCATGGTGGCCATCATAGCCGACTATCCTGGACTACTCCCTGCATCGCATGTAAGTAAAACCGGAGTCCCAACTTCCGAGAAGGATCCCCTTTTCTGCACTTCACCTACCGTACGCATATGGTGTCTTACAGGGAAGGCCCTCGGGACACCATGCTGAACCCGCAGTGACTCGCCAACAAGGGGCACAGAAGCGGGGTAGGCAAAAAAGGAAGGCGGTCAGGACTGAGACGTCGTCGCAGAGGTATGATACAGAACCTCACTCCGTGGTTGTCGTCTTTTAAAATATAATAACGTCCACATTTCCCAGTAGGAAAAACGCTCGCCGGACTATATCCGAAGAGGTTGCCAATAACGCCTCCGCCAGTCGAGCTCCAGGGCCGGACATAGAGGCGGAAGCTAACACGGGGCGAACGCCGGATGCTCCTCCTACAGAGGATGTGGATAGATTATCCGCTACAAATTCTGAAGTGGAGAGCGCCATGAATCACAGGCGTCGCCGGGCCGTACTCCGTGACACTTGTTTCTCCCAAGAGGCGTTTGGTGCCTTCAACTCAGGAGACGCGTACATCCGTGCTGCTCAAAATGGCCTTGCGAGAGCCACGGACCAGTATGTAAAGGATATACGGGTAAGAAAATCTTATGATTATATATATCAGTAGCCCCTGAGACTTGAAACAGTTGACACAACTGATTTAAGGATCATTTTGTATAGAGAAGAATACCCAATTGTCTGAAGAGCTGGAAGAGTGCAAAGCCTAGCTACGGGCCACAGTTGCCGTGCTTAAGG
The DNA here is from genome assembly GCF_018294505.1 of Triticum aestivum. Classification (NCBI taxonomy): domain Eukaryota; kingdom Viridiplantae; phylum Streptophyta; class Magnoliopsida; order Poales; family Poaceae; genus Triticum; species Triticum aestivum. Next base: position 455,444,129 of record NC_057811.1, on the reverse strand, counting down.
AGTCCGAGAAGGCCCCCTCTGGTGACACTTGTCTCTATTGCAAAGAATGACAGGTACCAGATAGTACACGGCATGCATGCGAATCTAATAATAGATTCTGCAGATGACTCCGGAGTGAATCCAGAGGTCATGATAGGGAACGAGCCGCATGGACAACGACAGCTAAAGGCTGGTGAGCGCGTGCTTAAAAAGGTTAGGCAGGAGAAAAACGATCTCGAAGATGCCAATATCCAGCTGGGCGTGGAACTGAAGGATGTTTGGGCCCAGCTTGCTGACTCCGTAAAGGAGAATAAGAGGCTTCGACGCGGCATTTTTAGTAAGTGCTTGAACGAACTTTTAAAGAGTTCGGTGAAGAAACCGGCTAAAAGACTTATATCTGCAGGTATGCTGACGGGTCATCCCAAGGAGGAGATGCCCGGGTCCGCGGGTGATCTTCTGCCAGAGCTCTCACAACTGCACGAACAAGTTCGGCAGGTGATGCAGGGCATTGCCCAAGCCTTGTGGCCATCCGTCTCCCTGCCAAGAGGCATGGGGGAGCTTGTAGAGAGGCTCAAGGGAGCGCGGCGACGCTTCCATTTGTGGAAGATATCAGCCTGCTGACAAGGTGCGAGGGAAGCCTGGGCCATGGTGAAGACGCGGTATACCAAGGCTGACCCTAACCACATGGCCGAGGTCGGACCTGTGGGGCCTGACGGGAAGGAGATCCCCGTGAGTTTGGTGTATGACCAAGTAGAATTAGCCGCAAAGTATTCCCAACAGGATTGTAGGCTAGACAGCCTGTTGGATGGTATAGAAGAAGAATTTAGTCAGTCTAGGTGACTATGTACTTCAAGTGACATTTATTGTCCCTAGCCGGATTGTAAATCATTTGTCATGGCGGACCTTTTCGCTTCGACCTCTGGACCCGATAGTCCGGAGTATATCCGAATACCCGCTCAGTTATGGAAAAACCGGGGTACGCGTGGAAACCAGGCGTAGGGGTCATAAGTGCTTGAACAGACAAGTACCCAACTAGCTATGTTATATTACATGGATAGTAAGAAACATCTTCCAGGGAGAATAGTTCCGTTAAGGGTTCCTTTCCCTGGGTACGCATGCCCTAATGTGCATGTCCGAACTGCGAAAAGAGACGCAGACAGTAAACATCTGGGGGCATGTATTAAAATAAATAAAAGTCATCTTCTGTTCACCGACCGAGTATTCCCTTAAGAACGCTAGCTTTCGGCTTCACCCAGTCTGAGGTACACATCCGGCTGACCCGGCAGTAACAATCACAGAGGTGCTCCCCTTATGCCCTAGCCGAATTAACGGGAACGTAGGGCATTAACACAAGAGCCAGGCAACCCAGCTTGGCCAAAACTTAAGTCATATCGATGCATATAATGGCGAAAAAAGGTACATGTGGAAGAATAACACATGTGTGGGGCATAGAGCCCCGAAAATAGTTATATTAAGCTTCTGTATAAGAAGCCCCCAGGTATAATGAGCGCGGTTAGCGCGTCAGGATTGTGTAGTCAAGACACAATTTAGCCTTTTAAGGCCTTGAAGAAAAGGAAAAAGGAAGAGATAAAAGACAGATAACGGATATTTAAAAAATTGACGGAGGTAAGGAGACGAACATAGAGTCCGGCACTAGGTGTAGAACCTTCGGAGTCTGGCTGCATTCCATGGGTTTGGCTCGAGTCGATTGTCCGATGCATCCCGCAGACGGTACACTCCTCCGGTCAGAACTTGGTCAATACTGAAGGGACCTTCCCATTTGGGCTTGAGCTTGTTCTTTTTCTTCTCCGGTAGGCGTAGAACGAGTTCGCCAACGTTATAGGTTTTGGCCCGTACTTCTCTGCTTTGATACCTTCAAGCCTGTTGCTGATAGAATGCGGAATGGGCTTTTGCCACATCACGCTCCTCCTCCAGGGCATCCAAACTGTCCTGCCGATCAAGCTCGGCTTCTTTCTCTTCATACATGCGCACTCGAGGTGAGTCATGAATTATGTCGCAGGGCAGTACCGCCTCTGTGCCATACACCATAAAAAAGCGGTGTGTATCCGGTAGTGCGATTCAGCGTGGTCCGCAGCCCCCATAGTACGGAGTCGAGCTCCTCTACCGAGTGTGTGTTTGATTCCTTTAAGGACCGCACTAATCTGGGTTTAATGCCGCTCATGATAAGACCATTTGCTCGCTCGACTTGACCGTTAGTTTGCGGGTGATAGACAGAAGCATAATCGAGCTTGATGCCCATGTTGCTGCACCAAAGTTTTACGTCATCGGTTGTGAAGTTTGAGCCGTTATCGGTGATGATGCTGTGGGGGACGCCATAACGGTGTACAACCCTAGATATGAAGTCTATCACTGGTCTGGATTCGGCCGTTTTAACTGGTTTGGCCTCTATCCATTTGGTAAGTTTATCCACCATGACCAATAGGTATTTTTTCTTATGGGTTCCCCCTTTGAGGGGTCCGACCATATCAAGCCCCCAGACCGCAAAGGGCCAAGTAATGGGGATTGTTTGGAGAGCGGTACGCGGCATATGGCTTTGGTTTGCAAAAAGCGGGCAACCGACGCAACGTTGAACAAGGTCCTGTGCGTCTGCTCGGGCCGTCGGCCAATAGAAACCTGTACGGAAGGCCTTGCTTACAAGGGCCCGGGCTGCAGCGTGGTGGCCGCCGAGTCCAGCATGGATTTCTGCCAAAAGCTTCCGCCCTTCCTCCTCGGAGATGCAACTTTGAAGGACTCCGGTAGTGCTTTTCTTATAAAGCTCTCCCTCGTGGACCTTGTAGGCTTTAGACCGCCGCACTATGCAGCATGCCTCATTTTGGTCCTCAGGTAGTTCCTGCCTGGTTAGGTAGGCTAGGAATGGTTCTGTCCACGGGGCGATGGCGGCCATTATCACGTGGGCTGAAGGTGTTATTTCGGTGGCAGAGCCTCCGAATGTGTCAGAGTGTTCGGTATCTGGTGTTGTGGCCGGGTCGAGACTATTGTTACCGGTGTCCCCTTCCCATACCACGGATGGCTTAAAAAGCCTTTCCAAGAAGATGTTGGGTGGGACAAGGTCGCGCTTAGCGCCGATACGGGCGAGGATATCCGCCGCCTGATTGTTTTCCCGGGCCACATGGTGGAATTCAAGCCCCCTCGAACCGAGCTGACATTTTGAGGATGGCGTTGCGATAAGCCGCCATTTTTGGATCCTTGGCGTCGAAGTCTCCATTTATTTGGGATATTGCGAGGTTCGAGTCCCCACGCACCTCCAGGCATTGAATGCCCATGGAAACTGCCATCCGGAGACCATGTAACAGGGCCTCGTATTCGGCTGCATTGTTGGAGTCTGTGTATAGTATTTGGAGTACATATTGGACTGTATCTTCGGTGGGGGACGTCAGGACGACGCCAGCCCCCAGACCAGCCAGCATTTTAGAGCCGTCAAAGTGCATGATCCAATTGGAGTACGCGCCGTATTCTTTAGGGAGTTCGGCTTCTGTCCACTCGGCGACAAAATCGGCCCGTACTTGCGACTTAATGGCTCGCCGTGGTCTATATGTTATGTCGAACAGGAGGAGCTCGATAGCCCATTTGGCAATCCGGCCCGTGGCATCGCGGTTGTTTATTATGTCGTTGAGTGGTACCTCCGAGGCCACCGTAATCGAACACTCTTGAAAGTAGTGTCATAATTTCCGGGATGCCATAAATACCGCGTATGCTATCTTTTGATAATGTGGGTACCGTGATTTGCATGGAGTGAGGACAGTGGATACATAGTATACCGGCTTTTGAAGTGGGAATTTATGTCTGTCTGTCTCTCGTTCGACGACGAGCACTGCGCTTACAACTTGGTGAGTTGCCGCTATATATAACAGCATTGGTTCGCCGACATTTGGCGCGGCCAAGATTGGGTTGTTGGCCAGGATGGCTTTTATTTCTTCCAATCCGGTCGTGGCCGCATCTGTCCACTGGAAGTGTTCGGTGCACCGAAGAAGGCGATAAAGGGGTAGTGCCTTTTCTCCTAATCGGGAGATAAAGCGGCTTAAGGCCGCCACACATCTAGTTAATTTCTGGATTTGCTTGAGGTCAGCTGGGATAGCCAACTATGACAGAGCTCGGATTTTAGCCGGATTTGCTTCAATTCCTCTACTAGAGACGATGAAGCCCAGGAGCTTTCCGGCGGGCACGCCGAAAACGCATTTTTCGGATTGAGCTTGATGTCGTATGTTCGGAGATTGTCGAACGTGAGCCTCAAGTCGTCTATTAAGGATTCGACGTGTCTGGTTTTAACGACCACATCGTCTACGTATGCCTCCACTGTTTTGCCGATCTATTTTTCCAGGCATGTCTGAATCATGCGTTGATACGTTGCGCCGGTGTTCTTAAGCCCGAAAGGCATGGTATTAAAACAGAAGGGGCCGTATGGGGTGATAAATGCCGTTGCGGCTTGGTCGGACTCTGCCATCTTAATTTGATGGTATCCGGAGTATGCGTCGAGGAAACACAATGAGTCGTGTCCTGCAGTAGCATCGATAATTTGATCGATGCGGGGGAGGGGGAAGGGATCCTTGGGGCAAGCCTTGTTAAGGTCCTTGAAATCAACACATAGGCGCTAGGATTTGTCCTTCTTTGGTACCATCACCAGGTTTGCTAGCCAGTCCGGATGTTTTATTTCTCTAATGAATCCGGCCTCCAGTAACTTGGCTAGCTCCTCTCCCATGGCTTGTTGCTTAGGTTCAGAGAAACACCGAAGAGTCTGCTTGACCGGCTTGAATCCCTTTATAATGTTAAGGCTATGCTCGGCCAGCCTGCGTGGGATTCCTGGCATGTCTGAAGGATGCCAGGCAAATATGTCCCAGTTCTCGCGCAGGAACTCCCGTAGTGCGGCGTCTACAGCGGGGTTTAGTTGTGCCCCGATGGATGCTGTTTTTGTAGGGTCCGTTGGGTGGACTTGGAATTTTACTATTTCATCCGCTGGTTTAAAAGAGGTGGACTTGGATCTTTTGTCGAGTATCACGTCGTCCCTGTCCACTGTGGAGCGCAGCGCAGTTAATTCCTCGGCCACGAGGGCTTCGGATAATGCCTCAAGGGCCAGTGCGGCTGTTTTGTTTTCAGCACGGATTGCTATGTCCGGATCACTAGCTAGAGTGATGATTCCATTGGGCCCGGGCATTTTGAGCTTCATGTACCCGTAATGTGGTATGGCTTGGAAGATCGTGAATGCCTCCCGCCCTAGAAGGGCGTGGTATCCGCTACTGAATGGGGCCACTTGGAATGTGATTTCTTCGGACCTATAATTCTCCGGCGTGCCGAATACCACATCTAGTGTGATTTTCCCAGCGCATCGTGCTTCCCGACTAGGGATGATTCTTCTAAAGGTCGTGCTGCTTTGCTCAATGCGGTTTTTGTCTATTTCCATTTTTTGAAGAGTCTCCTCATAAATGAGGTTTAATCCGCTGCCGCCGTCCATGAGCACTTTAGTAAGCCAGAAGTCGTCCACAATTGGACTAAGGACCAAGGCGGCTGGTGCACGGGCTGTTCGGAATTTAGGTTCGTCACTGGCATTGAAGGTGATAGCCGTGTCGCTCCATGGATTTATTGCTGCCACATGGCAGACTTCGGCAAGGCTGCAGAGTGCTCGCTTACGCCTATTATTTGAGGCGAAGGTCTCGAAGACTGTCAATACTGTATTGTTGTTATCCACGGGATGGTGCTCTGCGGTATTTTTAATGAGGAGATCCTCACCGCTCTTGGCCACCTGCCGGAGTACCCAACATGCTCTAAGGCTGTGTGTTGGTATGGTATCCGCTGTACTGTGAATTTTGCATGGCCCGTTAAGCCATCCCTCCAATACGGTTCCACGCCCTGTAGTGGGCTTTTGCTTCTTTGTAATTGAGTCGGGCGACTTATGAGAGTGCACCCTTTTAGTTCGGACTGGGGGTTTTGTCAGAGCCGGATTATCCCAAAATTTTGTTTGGGTTTTCTAGGCGCTTTCCATCGCACAATACTTCCGTACTATGGCCGCCAAGTCAGCAAAGTGTGCTATGTCACAGCGACTTATGGCGTTGAGGATTCCCTTGTCCGTGCAATTATTGCAAAAGAATGAAATTGCGTCTTCCTCGCGACAGTCCTTGACCTTGTTCATTACAAGGAGGAATCTCGCCCAATAGTGATGTACTGTCTCCTGGGGCTCTTGCCTAATGTGGGAAAGATCGTTTATATCTGGGTGGGTGGGTGGATTTAAGTCCGAACCCTGACCCAATCTGAGACCCGGGGCGAGGAGTTTCCGATCTTTGAAGTTCGGGCTCCGGGATGTTGCCCAATAGGTCTGGCCCGCTGCCTGATTCTAGGTTCAGGGTTTGGGCAATGTCGTCCCGTAGACGGGTATCCGGCTCGGAGAGCTCGGGAATCCGGACATAGTTTGTCCTCAAGATAGAGGAAGAATCGCCGCATTGCTCCTCCACCACCGCTATCGGATGGGTGACCGGCGGAGAATTAATCTCCCTTTGGTCGGGTTTAAGCCCAATCCGATCATAGTCCGTAGCGACTCCAAAGCGGCGATGCGATCCAAGAGTTCATTCAAAGAGGAGAGCTCCACTGGATTCATCTGCTCGGTAAGTTCCGAGCCGATGTGGAGGCTGTTTTCGATGACCCGAGAAGTCATTGTCGGCGCGGCGGCCGAACGGGCGGTCATGACGAAGCCGCCTAGTCGGAGAGTTTGGCCTACAGCCAGGGCTCCCCCAGAGGTGATGTTGTCCTTGACAACGAGGCGAGCCATCCAGCCTTATGATGACGGCACAGTGGAACTCTCAATGAAAGCACCAATGTCGGTGTCAAAATCGGCGGATCTCGGGTAGGGGGTCCCGAACTGTGCGTCTAAGGCGGATGGTAACAGGAGGCGGGGGACACGATGTTTACCCAGGTTCGGGCCCTCTCGATGGAGGTAATACCCTACTTCCTGCTTGATTGATCTTGATTATATAAGTATTACAAGAGTTGAACTACCACGAGATCGTAGAGGCTAAACCCTAGAAGCTAGCCTATGGTATGATTGTTGTTCTTGTCCTACGGACTAAACCCTCCGGTTTATATAAACACCGGAGGGGGCTAGGGTTACACAGAGTCGGTTACAAGGGAGGAGATCTTCATATCCATATTGCCAAGCTTGCCTTCCACGCCAAGGAGAGTCCCATCCGGACACGGGACGGAGTCTTCAATCTTGTATCTTCATAGTCCAACAGTCCGGCCAAAGGATATAGTCCGGCTGTCCGAGGACCCCCTAATCCAGAACTCCGTCAACACCTCTATTAAGATTCTTAAAGAAGTTATTTTTCCAAGGTTTGGAGTCCCTAGATACTTAATGACTGATGGTGGTTCAGACTTTATTCATGGTACTTTCCGTAAAATGCTTGCTAAGTATGACGTTAATCATAGAATTGCATCTCCATATCACCCACAGTCTAGTGATCAAGTAGAATTGAGTAATAGAGAGCTTAAATTGATTTTGCAAAAGACTGTTAATAGGTCTAGAAAGAATTGGTCCAATAAACTTGATGATGCATTATGGGCTTATAGAACTGCATATAAAAATTCTATGGGTATGTCTCCATATAAAATGGTTTATGGAAAAGCTTGTCACTTACCTCTTGAACTAGAACATAAGGCTTATTGGGCCATTAAAGAGCTCAATTATGATTTCAAACTTGCCGGTGAAAAGAGGTTATTTGACATTAGCTCACTTGATGAATGGAGAGCCCAAGCCTATGAGAATGCCAAGTTGTTTAAAGAAAAAGTTAAAAGATGGCATGACAAAAGGATACAAAAGCGTGAGTTTAATGTAGGTGATTATGTGTTGCTATTCAACTCTCGTTTAAGATTTTTTGCAGGAAAACTTCTCTCTAAATGGGAAGGCCCTTACGTTATCGAGGAGGTCTATCGTTCCGGTGCCATGAAAATCAAAAACTACAAAGGTACAAATCCGAAGGTGGTGAACGGTCAAAGAATCAAGCATTATATCTCAGGTAATCCCATAAATGTTGAAACCGTAACCCCGGAGGAATACATAAGGGACACTTTCCAGAACTTTTCAGACCCCGAAAAGGAATAGGTACGTGGTACGGTAAGTAAGACTCCAAAACAGTTCTAATGGCAATTTTTCTCCGTTTTGGAATATTTAAGAAAATAGGAAAATAAGAAGCAGTCTGGGAAGGACACCAGGCCTCCACGAGGGAGCAGGGCGCGCCCTACCCCCCTGGGCTTGCCCCCTGCCTCGTGGGCACCTCGTGCGCTCTGTGGACTCCATTTTCTTGCACGATACTTCTTTCGGTCGGTAAAAATTCATTATATAATCTCCAGAAAGTTTTGATCACCGTATCACACGAATATCCTCTGTTTTTGTTTCGAGCTGTTTTTTGCCAGATTTGTCAAGGCCAAGCATCATGTTTTCCCCCTCCTCCAACAATGGTGACAACAATGCTTGGCTAATGAAGATAGAGCTGAAGAGAGAAAAACCCGGGGAGATCAACAAGGATGATGTGATCAAGAAGGCCATGGAGGAGCAAGCTCGTGCAGCAGAAGACATCCTTCCACCTCTCTTCACCCCGACTGAGATTGAAGCTTTCAAGATGATTGAGTTAGCTCGTATACAAAACAGGTATCTCACAAGTGAAAATATTTTGTTGAAGGAGCATATCATCGCACTCAAGGGCATCATTCGCAAGTTGGAAGATCTCTTACGCTCGATGTGCGACTATCCACCATCACCACCATCTTCTCCATCCCCGAAGAAGGAGATATAATCACATGGGTATGGGCACTCCCCTTGGCAACTGCCACGCTTGGGGGAGGTGCCCCGGTATCGTATCACCATCACACTCCTATCTTTACCGTTTTTCTTAGTTCGATCCTTTTGGTAATATCTTGATCTAGTAGAATAAAGTTTTAGTATGATCTAGTTTTGAGTTTTGCTTTATGATCTTTCTATGTAATCGAGTCCGTGAGCTATATAATAAAGATTAGTGTTGAGTCAAGGGCTTGATTATCTTGCTATGATCTTGAGTGAATAAAAGAAAGTGAAAGAAGTAAAAAGAAATAAAGAGACCGTATGGATCTTATGGAGAGTAATGACTTCACATATAAAGAGTATGATGATTAAAAGTTGTTGAGAGTTGACAAACATAGTTTTGGTCATCGTTGCAATTAATAGGAAGTAATAAAGAAAGAGAGGTTTCACATATAAATATACTATCTTGGACATCTTTTATGATTGTGAGCACTCATTAAAATATGACATGCTAAAGAGTTGATGTTGGACAAGGAAGACAACGTAATGGGTTATGTTTTCTCATATCTGAAATAAAGTATATTGTCATGGATCATCCAACATGTTGAGCTTGCCTTTCCCCCTCATGCTAGCCAAATACTTTGCACCAAGTAGAGATACTACTTGTGCTTCCAAATACCCTTAAACCCAGTTTTGCCATGAGAGTCCACCATATCTACCTATGGATTGAGTAAGATCCTTCAAGTAAGTTGTCATTGTGCAAGCAATAAAAATTGCTCTCTAAATATGTATAATTTATTAGTGTGGGAGAAAGTAAGCTTTATACGATCTTGTGATGTAGAAGTAATAAAAGTAACGAACTGCATAATAAAGGTCTATATCACAAGTGGCAATATAAAGTGACGTTCTTCTGCATTAAGATCTTGTGCATCCACCCTTAAAAGCACATGAAAACCTCTGCTCCCCTCTGCGAAGGGCCTATCTTTTACTTTTATCTTCTACCTTATGCAAGAGTCATGGTGATCTTCACCTTTCCTTTTTACATTTTATCCTTTGGCAAGCACATTGTGTTGGAACGATCCTGATATATATATCTAATTGGATGTGAGTTAGCATGAACTATTATTGTTGACATTTACCCTTGAGGTAAGAGGTTGGGAGGCAACACCATAAGCCCCTATCTTTCTCTGTGTCCGATTAATACTCCATAACCACAAGTATTGCGTGAGTGTTAGCAATTGTGAAAGACTAAATGATAGTTGAGTATGTGGACTTGCTGAAAAGCTCTTACATAGACTCTTTCCGATGTTATGATAAATTGCAATTGCTTCAATGACTGAGATTATAGTTTGTTAGTTTTCAATAAAGTTTCTGATTCATACTTGACAGTGTGAATAGATTGTTACTTTATCATAAGAATTCATATGACAATATTCATATATGTTGCTGTTATAAGAATGATCATGATGCCCTCATGTCCGTATTTTATTTTATCGACACCTCTATCTCTAAACATGTGGGCATATTTTTCGATTCCGGCTTTCGCTTGAGGACAAGCGAGGTCTAAGCTTGGGGGAGTTGATACGTCCATTTTGCATCATGCTTTGATATTGATATTTATTGCATTATGGGCTGTTATTACACATTATGTCACAATACTTATGCCTATTCTCTCTTATTTTACAAGGTTTACATGAAGAGGGAGAATGCCGGCAGCTGGAATTCTGGGCTGGAAAAGGAGCAAATATTAGAGACCTATTCTGCGCAACTCCAAAAGTCCTGAAACTCCACGGCAGTCATTTTTGGAAATTATAAAAAATACTGAGCGAAGAAAATACCAGAGGGGGCCCACACCCTGGCCACGAGGGTGGGGGCGCGCCCTACTCCCCTGGGCGCGCCCCCTGCCTCGTGGGCCCCCTGGCAGGCCTCCGGTGTCCATCTTCTGCTATATGAAGTCTTTTACCCTGGAAAAAATCATAAGCAAGCTTGCGGGACGAAACTTCGCCGCCACGAGGCGGAACCAATCTAGGGCTCCGGCGGAGCTGTTCTGCCGGGGAAACTTCCCTCCGGGAGGGGGAAATCATCGCCATCGTCATCACCAACGATCCTCCCATCGGGAGAGGGTCAATCTTCATCAACATCTTCACCAGCACCATCTCCTCTCAAACCCTAGTTCATCTCTTGTATCCAATCTTTGTCTCATAGCCTGAGATTGGTACCTGTAGGTTGCTAGTAGTATTGATTACTCCTTGTAGTTGATGCTAGTAGGTTTACTTGGTGGAACATTATATGTTCAGATCCTTAATGCATATTAATACCCCTCTGATTATGAACATGAATATGATTTGTGAGTAGTTACGTTTGCTCCTGAGGACATGATAGAAGTCTTGCTATTAGTAGTCATGTGAATTTGGTATTCGTTCGATATTTTGATAAGATGTATGTTGTCTCTCCTCTAGTGGTGTCATGTGAACGTCGACTACATGACACTTCACAATTATTTGGGCCTAGAGGAAGGCATTGGGAAGTAATAAGTAGATGATGGGTTGCTAGAGTGACAGAAGCTTAAGCCCCAGTTTATGCGTTGCTTCGTAAGGGGCTGATTTGGATCCAAATGTTTCATGCTATGGTTAGGTTTACCTTAATACTTCTTTTGTAGTTGCGGATGTTTGCATTAGGAGTTAATCATAAGTGGGATGCTTGTCCAAGTAAGGGCAGCACCCAAGCACCGGTCCACCCACATATCAAATTATCAAAGTACCGAACGTGAATCATATGAGCGTGATGAAAACTAGCTTGACGATAATTCCCATGTGTCCTCGGGAGCGTTTTCCTCTATATAAGAAATTTTCTAGGCTTGTCCTTTGCTACAAAAAGGATTGGGCCATCTTGCTGCACCTTATTTACTTTTATTACTTGTTGCTCGTTACCATTTACCTTATCACAAAACTATCTGTTACCGATAATTTCAGTGCTTGCAGAGAATACCTTACTGAAAACCGCTTGTCATTTCCTTCTGCTCCTCGTTGGGTTCGACACTCTTACATATCGAAAGGACTACGATAGATCCCCTACACTTGTGGGTCATCAAGACTCTTTTCTGGCACCGTTGCCGGGGAGTGAAGCGCCTTTGGTAAGTGGAACTTGGTAAGGAAAAATTTATATAGTGTGCTGAAATTTATTGTCACTTGTTGCTATGGAAAGTAGAAGCACTCAGTTTCAGGCTTGGGTCCAGCTTTGGGCTTCTTCCCGGGAGTGGAAACTTGCTTGCCATTCTTCTTGAAGTTCCCCTTCTTTCCCTTTCCCCTTTTCTTGAAACTAGTGGTCTTGTTAATCATCAACACTTGATGCTCTTTCTTGATTTCTACCTTCGCCAATTTCAGCATGGCGAAGAGCTCGAGAATCATTTTTGTCATCCCTTGCATATTATAGTTCATCACAAAGTTCTAGTAGCTTGGTGATAGTGACTAGAGAACTCTGTCAATCACTATCTTATCTGGAAGATTAGCTCCCATTTGATTCAAGTGATTGTAGTACCCAGACATTCTGAGCACCACTCACTTGTTGAGCTATTCTCCTCCATCTTGTAGGCAAAGTACTTGTCAGAGGTCTCATACCTCTCGACACGGGCATGAGTCTGAAATACCGATTTCAGCTCTTGGAACATCTCATATGCTCCATGGCGTTCAAAATGTTTTTGAAGTCCCGGTTCTAAGACATAAAGCATGGCGCACTAAACTATCATGTAGTCATCATATCGAGCTTGCCAAACGTTCATAACGTTTACATCTGCTCCTGCAATAGGTCTATCACCTAGCGGTGTGATACATCTCCAACGTATCTATAATATTTGATTGTTCCATGCTGTTATATTATCAATCTTGGATGTCTTATAATCATTTTATAGTCATTTTATATCATTGTTTGGTACTAACCTATTGACATAGTGCCAAGTGCCAGTTGTTGTTTTCTGCATGTTTTTTACATCACAGGAAATCAATATCAGACGGAGTCCAAATGCCATGAAACTTTACGGAGATTTTTTATGGACCAGAAGACACGTAATGGGCCATGGCTGCGCCTAGGGGTGCTCGAGGAGAGCACAACCCACCAGGGCGCGCCAGGAGGCCCAGGCGCGCCCTGGTGGGTTGTGCCCACCTCGGGTGCCCCCTGGACCGCCTCTTTGCTCTATAAATACTCCAATATTCTAGAAACCCTAGGGGAGTCGACGAAATATTGATCCAGCCGCCGCAGAGTCCAGAACCACTAGATCCAATCTAGACACCATCTCGGATGGGGTTCACCACCTCCATTGGTGCCTCTCCGATGATGCGTGAGTAGTTCTTTGTAGACCTTCGGGTCCGTAGTTAGTAGCTAGATGGCTTCCTCTCTCTCGCTGAATTCTCAATACAATGGTCTCTTGGAGATCCATATGATGTAACTCTTTTGCGGTGTGTTTGTTGGGATCTGATGAACTTTGAGTATATGATCAGTTATATCTTATTATATCCATGAAAGTATTTGAGTTTCTTTGATCTCTTTTATGCATGATTGCTTATAGCCTCGTATTTCTTCTCCGATATTTGGGTTTTGTTTGGCCAACTTGATCTATTTATCTTGCAATGGGAAGAGGTGCTTTGTAGTGGGTTCGATCTTACGGTGCTTGATCCCAGTGATATATCTCTACATATGTATCGTTGCTACAAAGGATAAAATGATGGGGTATATCTCTACATAGATAGATCTTGTCTACATCATGTCATCGTTCTTATTGCATTACTCCGTTTTTCCATGAACTTAGTACACTAGATGCATGCTAGATAGCGGTCGATGTGCGGAGTAATAGTAGTAGATGCAAGCAGGAGTCGGTCTACTAATCTTGGACGTGATGCATATATAATGATCATTGCCTGGATATCATCATGATTATTTGAAGTTCTATCAATTGCCCAACAGTAATTTGTTCACCCACCGTTTGTATTTTTCTCGAGAGAAGCCACTAGTGAAACCTACGGCCCCCGGATCTCTTTCTCATATCTTTGCCTTTGCGATCTACTTTTCCTTTGCATTTATTTTCAGATCTATTAAACCAAAAATACAAAAATACCTCGCTTCAATTTATTTTTATTTATTTTATTTGGCATTCGATCTATCAATCTACTACAATTTCCTCACGTCCGTTTGCCCATCTTGGGGCGCCGCTACCAGAAAGGGATTGACAACCCCTTTTACACATCGGGTTGCGAGGATTTGTTATCTGTGTGGAGGGGCTATTTACGTTGTGTTGCTTGGTTCTCCTACTGGTTCGATAACCTTGGTTTCTTCACTGAGGGAAATACCTACCGTCGCTGTGCTGCATCATCCCTTCCTCTTTGGGGAAATACCGACGTAGTCCTAGCCGACATCATGGTGCATCAAGGACATAAATCTTTTGTGCGCAATGAGGATAATCCTCAGATCACGGACCCAGTCCGCGTCATTGCTACTGTTGGGGAACGTAGTAATTTCAAAAAAAATCCTACGCACACGCAAGATCATGGTGATGCATAGCAACGAGAGGGGAGAGTGTTGTCCACGTACCCTCGTAGACCGAAAGCGGAAGCGTTAGCACAACGCGGTTGATGTAGTCGTACGTCTTCACGATCCGACCGATCAAGTACCGAACGCACGGCACCTCTGAGTTCAGCACACGTTCAGCCCGATGACGTCCCTCGAACTCCGATCCAGCCGAGTGTTGAGGGAGAGTTTCGTCAGCACGACGGCGTCGTGACGATGATGATGTTCTACCGACGCAAGGCTTTGCCTAAGCACCGCTACAGTATTATCGAGGTGGACTATGGTGGAGGGGGGCACCGCACACGGCTAAAAGATCAAACGATCAATTGTTTTGTCTCCAAGGGTGCCCCCCTCCTCGTATATAAAGGAGTGGAGGAGGGGGAGGGCCGGCCCTCTCTATGGCGCGCCCTAGGAGGAGTCCTACTCCCACCGGGAGTAGGATCCCCCCCCCCCCTCCAAGTAGTAGGAGTAGGAGTCAACGAAAGGGGAAAGAGAAGAGAAGGAAGGAGGGGGCGCAGCCCCTCCCCCTAGTCCAATTCGGACTAGGCCTTGGGGGCGCGCAGCCTCTCCTCTCTCTTTCCCCTAAAGCCCAATAAGGCCATATACTCCCCGGCGAATTCCCGTAACTCTCCGGTACTCCGAAAAATACCCGAATCACTCGGAACCTTTCCGATGTCCGAATATAGTCGTCCAATATATCGATCTTTACGTCTCGACCATTTCGAGACTCCTCGTCATGTCCCCGATCTCATCCGGGACTCCGAACTACCTTCGGTACATCAAAACACATAAACTCATAATATAACCGTCATCGAACTTTAAGCGTGCGGACCCTACGGGTTCGAGAAAAATGTAGACATGACCGAGACATGTCTCCGGTCAATAACCAATAGCGGAACCTGGATGCTCATATTGGCTCCCACATATTCTACGAAGATCTTTATCGGTCAAACCGCATAACAACATACGTTGTTCCCTTTGTCATCGGTATGTTACTTGCCCGAGATTCGATCGTCGGTATCTCAATACCTAGTTCAATCTCGTTACCGGCAAGTCTCTTTACTCGTTCCGTAATACATCATCCCGCAAATAACTCATTAGTTACAATGCTTGCAAGGCTTATAGTGATGTGCATTACTGAGTGGGCCCAGAGATACCTCTCCGACAATCGGAGTGACAAATCCTAATCTCGAAATACGCCAACCCAACAAGTACCTTCAGAGACACCTGTAGAGCATCTTTATAATCACCCAGTTACGTTGTGACATTTGGTAGCACACAAAGTGTTCCTCCGGTAAACGGGAGTTGCATAATCTCATAGTCATAGGAACATGTATAAGTCATGAAGAAAGCAATAGCAACATACTAAACGATCAAGTGCTAAGCTAACGGAATGGGTCAAGTCAATCACATCATTCTCCTAATGATGTGATCCCGTTAATCAAATGACAACTCATGTCTATGGTTAGGAAACATAACCATCTTTAATTAACGAGCTAGTCAAGTAGAGGCATACTAGTGACACTCTGTTTGTCTATGTATTCACACATGTATTATGTTTCTGGTTAATACAATTCTAGCATGAATAATAAACATTTATCATGATATAAGGAAATAAATAATAACTTTATTATTGCCTCTGGGGCATATTTCCTTCAGCTACCATCATCTTTCAACTTATTTTTCTCTAGGAACATATCAAAAATAAACGGGGAGCTACATCGCGAGCTATTGATCTACAACATAATTTGTAAATACTATCAGGACTATGTTCATGATAAATTAAGTTCAATTAATCAAATTACTAAAGAACTCCCACTTAGATAGACATCCCTCAGGCCATCTAAATGATACGTGATCCAAATCAACTAAACCATGTCTGATCATCACATGAGATGGTGTAGTGATCAATGGTGAACATCTCTATGTTGATCATATCAACTATATGATTCATGTTCGACCTTTCGGTCTCCATTGTTCCGAGGCCATGTCTGTACATGCTAGGCTCGTCAAGTTTAACCCGAGTATTCCGCATGTGCAAAACTGTCTTGCACCGTTGTATGTGAACATAGAGTCTATCACACCCGATCATCACGTGGTGTCTCAACACGACGAACTGTCGCAATGGTGCATACTCAGGGAGAACACTTATACCTTGAAATTTAGTGAAGGGATCATCTTATAATGCTACCGCCGTACTAAGCAAAATAAGATGCATAAAAGATAAACATCACACGCAATCAAAATATGTGACATGATATGGCCATCATCATCTTGTGCTTTTGATATCCATCTCCAAAGCATCGTCATGATCTCCATTGTCACTGGCACGACACCTTGATCTCCATCGTTGCATCGTGGTCGTCTCGCCAACTATTGCTTCTACAACTATCGCTAACGCATAGTGAGAAAGTAAAGCAATTACATGGCGTTTGCATTTCATACAATAAAGAGACAACCATAAGGCTCCTGCCAGTTGCCAATAACTTCTACAAAACATGATCATCTCATACAATAACGTATATCACATTATGTCTTCACCATATCACATCACAACATGCCCTACAAAAACAAGTTAGACGTCCTCTACTTTGTTGTTGCAAGTTTTATGTGGCTGCTACGGGCTTCTAGCAAGAATCGTTCTTACCTACGCATCAAACCACAACGGTGTTTTGTCAAGTTTGTTGTTTTAACCTTCTTCAAGGACTGAGGGAGTCCTGGATTGTGGGGTCCTCGTGGAGCCGGCCTATGTGATATGCGCCGGACTGATGGGCCGTGAAGATACGAGACAGAAGGCCTTCCCCCGTGTCGGGATGAGACTCTCCTTTGCGTGGATGGCAAGCTTGACGTCCGGATGTGTAGTTTCCTTCCTTTGTAAACCAACTTTGTACGACCCTAGTCCCCTCCGGTGCCTATATAAATCGGAGGGTTTAGTCCGTAGAGCCTATCACAAATCATACAGGCTAGATATCTAGGGTTTAGCCATTACAATCTCGAGGTAGATCAACTCTTGTAACCCCTATACTCATCAAAGTCAATCAAGCAGGAAGTAGGGTATTACCTCCATTAAGAGGGCCCGAACCTAGGTAAACATCGTGTCCCATGCCTCCTGTTACCCTCGATCCTTAGACGCATAGTTCGGGACCCCCTACTTGAGATCTGCCGGTTTTGATACCGACATTGGTGCTTTCGTTGAGAGTTCCTCTGTGTCGTCGATAGAAGGTTTAATTGCCCGCCTTGTCATCAATGACAACATCACTTCTGGAGGAGCCCCAGTTTCAGGGCAGCCCCTCCGGCTTGGCAGCTTCACCATGGGCGCCCGTGTGGCCGTTAAGCCAACGACGCCCCCCCCCCCCAAGTCACTAAAAATCATCCCCGTATCGGCCCCGAATACTCCGACAGGATGGATCCGGTAGATGTGTCGTCTTTGAACGAGTTGCTAGATCGCATCGCCGCCCTGGGAGTCGCAACCGACTATGATCGGATTGGGCTTAAACCCGATCAAAGAGAAATCAAATCTCCGCCGATCACCCACCTGGTAGCGGTGGTGGAGGAACAGGCCGACAATAATTCTTCTCCTAAGTTGGTAACAAGATATGTTCGGATTTCCGAGCCCTGCGAGCCGGATACCCATCTTCGGGAAGAGACCGCACGTCCTCCAAACACTGAAACCGGTGTTGTAAGCCACCAGGACTCTCCTGGTCCTGGCCTAGTGACCTCGGAGATTCTTCAAACTCCGGATCCAATAGCGGGTCGGGGTTCGGATTTTAATCCACCCACCCACCACACACAATATTCCCCAAGCAACTCAGGTCCTCCAGACGTATGTGACCTCATGTACGTACGATAGCAACCTCGGGAAACGGTCCATCACTTCTAGGACAGATTCCTCCTTGTTAAAAACAAGATTAAAGATTGTTGCGACGAGGACGCGGTTTCAGTTTTTTGCCACAACTGTATGGACGAGGGAATCCTCGATGCCCTCAACCGTCGTCGCCTAATGCACTTTGCAGAGTTGGCACATATAGTACAGAGATACTGCACAATGGAAAGCGCCTGGAAAGCCCAGACAGCCCTGTGGGAACCTCCTGCCATTATGCAGCCCGCCGAACGGGCAAAAAGGATGCACCCTTACGGGGGCGCCTAATCATCACTTCATCGACAAGAAAATCAAATCCATCAAGGGACATAGAACGGTCCTCGACGAACTACTCGACAAGCCCTGTTAGATACACACGACGCCGAATACCGAACCAACACACATCCTTCGGGCATGTTGGGTACTCTAGCAGGTGGCTAAGAGCGGTGAGGCCATCCTCACCAACACTACCCTAGAGAAGTACTCTTCGAAGGATGACTATCTCAATGTATTTATGGTCTTCTAGACCTTTTCTTCAAATAATCGGCGCAAAAGGGCGCTCCGCGTACTCGCCAAAATCAACCAAGTAGCCGCAATAAATCCTTGGAATGGTACAGCAATCACTTTCAACGCCAACGATGAACCAAGGGCCCGATCAGTCCGAGCACCGGCCGCCTTGGTCCTAAGCCCAATCGTGGACGGCTTTCGGCTCTCCAAAGTGCTCATGGATGATGGTAGTGGATTGAACCTCATCTACGAGGATACGCTCAATAAAATGAAAATTGACAGGAGCCGCATCGAGCAAATCAGTACAACCTTTCGAGGCATTATCCCCAGCCGAGAGGCACGATGCTCGGGGAAAATCACACTCGATGTGGTATTCGGCATGCCGGAAAACTATAGGTCCGAAGAGTTAATCTTTCACGTGGCACCTTTCAACAGCGGTTATCACGCCCTGTTGGGGCGAGACGCATTCACGCGCTTTCAAGCCATACCCCATTATGGATATATGAAGCTCAAAATGCCCGGGGCCAACGGAGTCATCACTATCACCAGTGATCCGGACATAGCGCTCCACGCCGAAAACAAAACCGCATCCCTCACCGTCGAAGCATTATCCGAGGCCCTGGCGGCCGAGGAGCTCACCGCTCTGCGTTCTACAGTGGACAGAGACGACGTAATCCTTGATAAGAGGCCTAAGTCCACTTCTTTCAAGCCCGCAGACGAAATTGTCAAGTTTCAAGTTCACCCGACGGATCCTAATAAAACAGCAGCCATTGGAGCACAACTCGATCCGACAGTCGACGCTGCTCTAAGAGCATTCTTACGCGAGAATTGGGACATCTTCGCCTGGCACCCTTCGGATATGCCAGGAATCCCACGTAGATTGGCCGAACACAGCCTCAACATAATAAAGGGGTTCAAGCCAGTCAAGCAATCGCTGCGGCGCTTTTCCGAACCCAAGCGACAAGCTATGGGGGAGGAGCTAGCCAAACTACTTGAAACCGGATTCATCAGAGAGATCAAACACCCGGATTGGCTAGCAAACCTGGTCATGGTGCCAAAGAAAGAGAAATCCTGGTGCCTCTGTGTTGATTTCAAAGATCTCAACAAGGCCTGCCCTAAGGACCCCTTCCCATTGCCCCGCATTGACCAGATTATTGATGCGACGGCAGGACACGATTCACTGTGTTTCCTCGACGCATACTCCAAATACCATCAAATTAAGATGAAGGAATCCGATCAGGCCGCAACGGCATTTATCACCCCATATGGGCCTTTCTGCCTTTCGGACTTAAAAACGCCGGAGCCACTTACCAGCGCATGATTCAAACATGCCTGGAAAAGCAAATTGGCTAGACAGTGGAGGCATATGTAGATGATGTAGTCATCAAGACTAAACATGTTGAATCATTGGTGGACGATCTACGCCTCACATTCGACAACCTCCGATCATATGTTATCCGGCTCAATCTGGAAAAATGTGTCTTCGGCGTTCCAGCCAGAAAACTACTCGGGTTTATCGTCTCCAATAGAGGAATCGAAGCCAACCCAACCAAAATTCGAGCCCTGTCACAGCTGGCAATTCCGACAGACCTAAAGCAGGTCCAAAAGCTAGCTGGGTGTGTGGCAGCCTTGAGCCGCTTTATCTCCAGACTGGGAGAGAAGGCGTTACCACTTTATTGCCTACTCCGACGAACCGACCACTTCGAGTGGACGGATGCGGAAACAGCCAGACTGGAAGAAATAAAAACCTTGCCAGCAAGCAACCCAATCCTGGCCGCACCAAACGTCAGCGAGCCTATGTTGCTCTACATATCCGCAACCCACCAGGTGGTGAGCGCAGTGCTCGTCGTCGAACGAGCAGAAGAGGGACATAAATTCCCACTCCAAAAACCAATATATTACGTATCGACGGTCCTTACACCATGCGAAACCCGATACCCACACTATCAGAAGATAGCGTACGCGGTGTTCATGGCATCTCGGAAGCTGCGGCACTACTTTCAAGAGTGCTCGATCACGGTGGCTTCGGAAGTGCCACTCAATGACATCATAAACAATTGAGACGCCACCGTCAGCATTGCCAAATGGGCCGTCGAGCTCCTACCATTCGAATAACATATAAGCCACGCCGAGCTATTAAATCAGGTACTAGCTGACTTCATCGCCGAATGGACCGAAGTCGAGCTCCCCAAGGAGTATATTGCATACTCCAACTGGGTGATGCACTTCGATGGCTCCAAAATGTTGGTCGGATTGGGAGCTGGGGTCGTCCTAACATCCCCTACTGGGGACACAATCCGGTACGTATTAAAAATAATGTATACAGACTCCAACAACGCAACCGAGTATGAGGCACTACTACATGGTCTTCGGATGGCTGTCTCTATGGGCATACAACGCCTCGAGGTACGCGGGGATTCGAACCTCGCAATATCCCAAATAAATGGAGAATTTGACGCAAAAGATCCAAAAATGGTGGCTTACCGCAACACCGTACTCAAAATATCAGCTCGGTTCAAGGGGCTCGAGTTCCATCATGTGGCCCGAGACAGTAATCAAGCAGCGGATATCCTTGCCCGAATGGGCGCTAAACGCGGCCCCATCCCGCCTAACACCTTTGTGGAAAGGCTCTTCAAGCCATCCGTAGTATGGCAGGACGAGAGCGGAAATACCAGTCCGGCGTCGATCACACACCCGGATGCCGAACTTGATACAGATATCATCGGGGGCTCGGGCACCGAGCTAACGCCTTTCGCCCATGTCATCATGGCGGTAATCGCTCCATGGACCGAAATCTTCTTGGCCTACCTTAATAGGCAGGAGCTCCCTGATGACCAGAACAAGGCCCGTCGCATAGTTCGACGCTCGAAAGCCTACAATGTTCATAAAGGAGAACTCTACAAGAAAAGCACTACCGGAGTCCTTCAAAGATGTATCTCCGAAGAGGAGGGACGGCAGCTATTGGCTGAAATACATGCTGTTCTTGGTGGCCATCACGCCGCAGCTCGGGCCCTTGTAAGTAAGGCCTTCCGTATAGGTTTCTTTTGGCCCACGGCCCGAGCAGATGCACAGGACCTCGTACAGCGCTGTGTTGGATGCCAGCTTTTTGCCAATCAAAGCCATATGCCGCCCACAACCTTAAAAACAATCCCCATTACCTGGCCTTTTGCGGTCTGGGGGTTGGACATGGTCGGACCCCTTAAAGGGGAAAGCCATAAGAAGAAATATTTACTGGTTATGGTGGATAAATTTACTAAGTGGATAGAGGCCAAACCAGTAAAAACGGCCGAAGTCGGACCGGTGATAGATTTTATCTCGGGTGTTGTACACCGTTATGGTGTCCCACATAGCATTATTACTGACAACGGCTCTAACTTCACAGCCGATGAGGTGAAGAACTGGTGTGCTAATCTAGGTATCAAACTCGATTACGCCTCTGTATACCACCCTCAAACAAACGGTCAGGTCGAACAGGCCAATGGCCTAATAATGAGCGGCATCAAACCCAGACTAGTGTGATCCTTAAAGGAGTCAGATAAACACTGGGTCGAGGAACTCGACTCCGTACTCTGGGGGCTGCGGACCACAGCCAATCGCACGATCGGATACACACCGTTCTTCATGGTGTATGGTGCAGAGGTTGTCCTGCCCTGCGATATTATTCATGACTCGCCTCGAGTGCGCATGTATGAGGACAGAGAGGCCGAGCTCGATCGGCAAGATGACTTAGATAGCCTGGAGGAGGAGCGCGATGTTGCGAGAGCCCGTTCCGCATTCTACCAACAACAAGCTCGAACATACCAAAGCAGAGAAGTGCGGGCAAAGATTTATAATGTCGGTGAACTCGTTCTACGCCTACCACAGAAGAAAAAGGACAAGCTCAAGCCCAAATGGGAGGGTCCCTTCATTTTAGATGAAGTTCTCACTAGAGGAGCCTACTGCCTTCGCAATGCATCGGACAACCGCTTAGAGCCGAACCCATGGAACGCTGCCAGACTCCAAAGATTCTACGCCTAAGTCCGGACACATTGTTCGTTATCTCTTTCCCTTGTTTTTTCAAAATTTTCCATTTTCCGTTTCTTTCACGACTTCCAGCGTGTGTTCGGGTACGCCGCACACTTGAGGGGTACACATCTTTAAATGTATACACCCCACTATAACTGGGGGCTTCTCCAAATAGAAGCTTATTATTCTACTAAGCATAGAGCTCACCATATATATGTGCCGTTTGCTCATATACGTCTTTCTTCGCCATTATATGCACCTCTATAACTTAAGTTTTTGCCAAGCTGGGTTGCCTGGCTCCTGTGCTTATGCCCTACGTTCCCGATTGTTCGGCTAGGGCATAAAGGGAGCACCTCTGCGATTGCTACAACCGGGTTATCCGGATATGTACCTCAGACTGGTGAAGCCGAAAGCTAGCGTTCTTAAGAAAATAAGTGGTCGGCAGACAGACGATGAATTGCCTTGTGCCAATATAAACCCCCAAAGGACAAAGTTTCCTGCGCTTTTTTTTCAAAGCTTAGGCGTGCACAGATTAGCATGCCGACCCAGGGAGAGGAACCCTTAACGGAACTATTCTCTCTGGAAGATGTTTCTTACGTTAAAAAGTAATATAACATAACTCCCCTAATACAGTTTGTCTGTTCGAGCACCATGACCGGATTGCCTGGTTTTCGAACATACTTCGCGTTTACCGCATGTATCGTATTCGGAAACACTCCAACCCTTAGGTTTCGGAGGTCGAAGCGGAAGGTTTGCCATGACAATATTTTCAAATTCGGCCCGAGATAAGTTTGGTGATAAAACACATTGTTACATGGAATCAAACGCCTACTCTTCATCTATACCATCCATAAGACTATCTAATTTACAGTCTTGCTGCGAATACTTCGCAGCCACTGCTACTTGGTCATACACTAAGTTCAGTGGAATTTCCTTTCCATCCAGTCCCTTTGGTCCCACTCGGGCCATATGATTTGGATCTAGCTTGGTAAAGCGTGTTTTCACCATATCCCAAGCTTCTCGTGCGCCTTCGCGGCAGGCCGATGTTTTCCACAGCTCGAACCGGCGCTTGGCACCTTTAAACAAGTTTGTTAGTCCCTCCATGTTTTCTGGAGGTGTCTCGGACGGCCATAAAGCCTTAATCATGCTCCTCATAGCTTTCTGAGCCCGCTCATGCACAGTAGTCAGCTCTTCCAGAAATCAAACTGAATTTCGGATGCTTCTTCGCCCGGCCGACCAGTTATTAAACCTGCAGCCAGAGATACATGACATTCCAAGTTATGGACCAAACACTTGCTTATATGATGGTTTTAAATAAAGACATACTGAATATGCCGCTCTTCAACTTTTCATTTTCTTTTTGAGCGGCCAGTAGTTGAGCTTTTAAACTCTCTATCTTTTCGGAGCGAATGTCTTTTCCATCATCATGTTTTTGCTCCTGTGATGCCTTCTTCATGTCCGCTAATTCGGCATTCGCGGCGTGCAGCTGTGTTCGGCTTCATCCCAGTTCCTGGGACAGTATAGTGTTCTTCTCTTTGAGTACCTATAAGTCATATCGATCCTTAAATCGGTTGGCTCCACCACTTCAAGTCTCGGGGGCTACTAGTATATGCATACTCAAGATTGCGCAAAATTTATACCTGGATATTTTTGGAGAATAATTTTGTAACTTCGCGAGTCCGTCTCGAGCGGCTCGAATATATGCGTCCATCGAATTCAATGCGGCAAACTCTTGTTCGGAAAAGGCTGGGGCACGCAGGGATTCCCTCAAATGGCGATGGTTCATTACGCTCTCCACCTCAGAATTCATGACGGATACATCGTACGAATCCTCATGAGGTGGCGGTACTGGCGTCGTGCCATCCCTTGTCCTTGTTGACGAGTCCGGCGCCAGATTAGCGGGCATCCTGCTAGCAGGACGTTTTTCCACCGTCTGCCGCGTCCTCCTCCTAAACCAAGGGAAAAGGAAGTCTTGAGCACTCCGAACTCACGCCTTGGCATATGTTATGCGGACATACCTCGTTGAAAGTTGAGGGAGCTCTGCGTTGTTTCCAGTCCTCTTTCGTTTCGAACGATGGCCTTGTGTGGGGGGCGCCCTTGAGGAAATATGGTCCTTAGAGCGTCGATCCTGTTAAAATCTGGATCAGTACATTGAGTAAGGATGCAGATCTCCTTGTAAAAAGCCTTCGGATACTCATGATGCAGAAGGAATAGAGGCAAGGGTAGTCGGCAGTTATAGCCACTTCCGAGCCGTCAAGACTCGCCTGATAGAATACCCCGTCATCAAACTCTATATATATGTCCGGATCCTCGCAAAAGCCGGGGTCCTACTCACGATTGTGATCCTCTGGCTGGGGAGCAGGACTGTGAACGTCCTCGGTCATCTTCCTCCATGACTGTTGAGAGCGATAAAGGGCAAATTGGATTAGTGTCTGTAAATGCAAGAGAATAGGCACAGACGATCGAAATCTTACCCATTCGACGGGAGTGTGCATAGAGTAAGCCTCCCGGCAGTTTAGTCGGAGAAAATCTTCTTCTTCACCCTTATACGGCTCGGCCAACCTCGTGGCCATTTCGGCTGGGGTATCCGGACCCGTCCGTCTGCAGCGGGACGCGTCGTTTTCTCCGTTGTAACACCATAAAGGAGTTACTCTGGATTGGAGAGGTTGGACACAACTCTTCATCACGATCGCCATGACTTCGACTATCGAGAGTTCGGAATGGGCGAGCAGCCTGACTTTGCTGACCAACCTCTTTATCTCCGCACTGTCCTCTTCTTTGGGGCTTCGGGGACACTAGTTGAGGCGCTTCTTTAAAGGAGCACTGGAAAATTTGGGAAGGCCGCGCCGGACTGGATCCGGCAGTGGAACATCATCCATGCAAAACCATTCTGAAGACCACTGTGGGTATACCTCTTTGGGAGTTCCGATGAGGTATTCGGATCCGTCTATGTGCCATACTTCGGCACCGCCCACTTCAAATATGGAGCCTCCTTGATGGCGGGCGACGAGGCAGAAGAATTTCCTCCATAGTTCAAAATGGGCCTCGATGCCTAGGAACAGTTCGCAGAGGGCGACAAAACCTGAGATATGCAAAATCTAACCAGGGGTGAGGTTGTGTAGTTGGATGCCGTAAAATTCCAATAACCCCCGGAGGAAGGGATGGATCGGGAATCCCAGACCCCGTAACAAGAATGGGACAAAGCACACTCTCTCCTCCTTATTGAGGTTGGGAAAGTTCTCGGCCATCGCGTCGCGACCGGTTGAATACAAACCCGCTCGAACGGAGACTAGATCCGTGGGGGAGGTAGCCCTGCGTCTGGAGTCGGCTCAGTTGGAGATGAGGCACGGAGCAGCTTTGCCAATCGCCCTCCTGAGGGCCATGGGGCGCGAGGAGGAGCCTTGGGCGCTGTCCATGTCGGAAGATTTTGTTTGTGGCTAACCTTGTCGTTTTTCCCTCTGTGCGATATGAGATGGCATTTGGGGATCTAAATCTCCTTATATAGATGTCGTCCGAGTGCAGTTAGGGGCGTATTTGCAAAAGATCACATATTGTTCACATTCATTCGTCGCACGGGAATCGAGGCGACCACAGAGAAGAATCAAGAAGGCGGCGCCTCGAGGTCAGAGTCAGATTGTTGTCAATCCGAAGTATAACGAAGAACCCGCCTTGCAAAGCCGAAGACACGAAACCGGATACAACCTCGTCATTGAAGGCAAGTTCGGGGGCTACTGAGGGAGTCCTGGATTATGGGGTCCTCGGGGAGCCGGCCTATGTGATATGGGCCGGACTGATGGGTTGTGAAGATACGAGACAGAAGGCCTTCCCCCGTGTCCGGATGAGACTCTCCTTTGCGTGGATGGCAAGCTTGGCGTCCGGATGTGTAGTTTCCTTCCACTATAAACCGACTTTGTATGACCCTAGCCCCCTCCGGTGCCTATATAAACCGGAGGGTTTAGTCCGTAGAGGCTATCACAAATCATACAGGCTAGATATCTAGGGTTTAGCCATTATGATCTCGAGGTAGATCAACTCTTGTAACCCCTATACTCATCAAAGTCAATCAAGTAGGAAGTAGGGTATTACCTCCATTAAGAGGGCCCGAACATGGGTAAACATTGTGTCCCCTGCCCTGTTATCCTCGATCCTTAGATGCACAGTTCGGGACCCCCTACTCGAGATCTGCCAGTTTTGACACCGACAAGGACCGGCCACAGTCAAATTCGATTCAACTAAAGTAGGAGAAACAGACACCCGTATTAGTATTCAAATTCGATTCAACTAAACCTCAACACAAGTATTTCTCAAATTCACAACTACTTACTAGCATGGCTCTAATATCACCATCTTCATATCTCAAAACAATCATACGGAATCAAACTTCTCATAGTATTCAATGCGCTTTATATGAAAGTTTTTATTATATCCCTCTTGGATGCCTATCATATTAGGACTAATTTTATAACCAAAACAAATTACCATTCTGTTCTAACGACTCTAAAAATAATATAAGTGAAGTGCGAGAGTTCATCAATTTCTATAAAATAAAATCACCGCCGTGCTCTAAAAAGATATAAGTGAAGCACTAGAGCAAATTTTGCCTAGCTCAAAAGATATAAGTGAAGCACATAGAGCATTCTAATAAATCACGATTCATGCATGTCTCTCCCAAAAGGTGTGTACAGCAAGGATGATTGTGGCAAACTAAAAAGCAAAGACTCAAATCATACAAGACACTCCAAGCAAAACACATATCATGTGGTGAATAAAAATATAGCCTCAAGTAAAGTTACCGATAGACGAAGATGAAAGAGGGGATGCCTTCCCGGGGCATCCCCAAGCTTAGGCTTTTTGACATCCTTGAATATTACCTTGGGGTGCCTTGGGAATCCCCAAGCTTAGGCTCTTGCCACTCCTTATTCCATAGTCCATCAAATCCTTACCCAAAACTTGAAAACTTCACAACACAAAACTCCAACAGAAAATCTCGTAAGCTCCGTTAGTATAAGAAAATAAATCACCACTTTTGGTACTGTTGTTAACTCATTCTTTATCTATATTGGTGTAATATCTACTGTATTTCAACTTTTCCATGGTTCATACCCCCTGATACTAGCCATAGATGCATCAAAATAAGCAAACAACACGCGAAAAACAGAATCTGTCAAAAATAGAACAGTCTGTAGTAATCTGGATATTTCGAATACTTCTGTAACTCCAAAAATCCTGAGAAATTAGAACGTCCTAAGAAATTTTTTTATTAATCCTCTACACAAAGAATCAACTGAAAAGCACATTCCTGTGATTTATGAAAATTATTTTCGTGCAAAAGTTTCTGTTTTTCAGCAAGATCAAATTAACTATCACCGTAGGCTATCCTAAAGGTATTACTTGGCACAAACACTAATTAAAACACAAAACCACATCTAACCAGAGGCTAGATGATTTATTCAAAGCAAAACAGCACCTAAAAAGCAAAAACAAAAATAAAATTGGTTGCCTCGCAATAAGCGCTATTGTTTAACGCTCCTAGCTAGGCATAAAAACACGAATAGATCTAAATATTATCATCTTTGGCATTCAATCCATAAGTTGCTCTCATAATAGACTCATAAGGCAATTTAATTTTCTTTCTTGGAAAGTGTTCCATGCCTTTCCTTAACGGAAATTGAAATCTAATGTTTCCTTCTTTCATATCAACAATTGCACCAATCGTTCTAAGGAAAGGTCTACCAAGAATAATAGGACATGTAGGATTGCAATCTATATCAAGAATAATGAAATCTACGGGCACATAATTCCTATTTGCAACAATAAGAACATCATTAATTCTTCCTATAGGTTTCTTAATAGTGGAATCCGCAAGATGCAAATTTAAGGAACAATCATCAAATTCGCGGAAACCTAACACATCACATAAAGTTTTCGGAATCGTGGAAACACTAGCACCAAAATCACACAAAGCATAGCATTCATAATATTTAATCTTAATCTTAATAGTATGTTCCCACTCATCATAAAGTTTTCTAGGAATATGAACTTCCAAATTAAGCTTTTCTTCATAAGATTGCATCATAGCATCAACGATATGTTTAGTAAAAGCTTTGTTTTGATTGTAAGCATGAGGAGAATTCAACATGGATTGCAACAAGGAAATACAATCTATCAAAGAGCAATTATCATAATTAAAGTCCTTGAAATCCAAAATAGTGGGTTCATTGCTATCTAAAGTTTTGACCTCTCCAATCCCACTTTTATCAATTTTTGCATCAAGATCTAAAAACTCCGAATCATGGGACGCCTTCTAACTAAAGTTGACTCATCTCCAGTACCATCTTTATCAAGATATACATTGGAAAACAAAGATTCAATAGGAGTCACATCAATCTCTTTAAGATCTTCATCATTATTTTCACAGAAACTAGAAGAACATGCTTTTATAAACAGTTCTTTCTTAGCACGCATCTTAGTGGTTCTTTCCTTGCACTCATCAATGGAAATTATCATGGCTTTGAGAGACTCATTGATATCATGCTTGGGTGGAATAGATCTAAGTTTCAAAGAATCAACATCAAGAGAAATTATATCCACGTTCCTAGCCAAATCATCAATCTTAAGCAGTTTTTCTTCAATCAAAGCATTGAAATTCTTTTGCGAACTAATAAATTCTTTAACACTATTCTCAAATTCAGAGGGAATCTTATTATAATTTCCATAAGAATTTTTGTAGGAATTACCATAATTATTAGAGGAATTACTAGGAAACGGCCTAGAATTAAAATTACCTCTATATGCGTTATTACCAAAATTGTTCCTACAAACAAAATTCACATCCATAGATTCATTATTGTTTTCAATCAAAGTAGACAAAGGCATATCATTAGTATCAATAGGAGCACTCTTACTAGCAAACAATTTCATAAGCTCATCCATCTTTCCACTCAAAACATTAATCTCTTCAGTTGCATGCACCTTTGTACTAGTGGAAGATCTTTCGGTATGCCATTGAGAATAATTAACCATAATATTATCTAGGAGTTTAGTAGCTTCTCCTAAAGTAATTTCCATAAAAGTGCCTCCCACGGCCGAATCTAAAAGATTTCTAGAAGCAAAATTCAATCCGGCATAAATTTTTTGTATAATCATCCATAAATTCAAACCATGAGTAGGGCAATTTCTAATCATCAATTTCATCCTTTCCCAAGATTGTGCAACATGTTCATGATCAATTTTCTTAAAATTCATAATATCGTTCCTAAGGGAGATGATCTTAGCGGGAGGAAAATACTTGGAAATAAAGGCATCTTTACACTTATTCCATGAATCAATACTATTTTTAGGCAAAGATAAAAACCAAGTTTTAGCGCGATCCCTAAGCGAGAACGGAAATAGTTTCAACTTAACAATATCATTATCCACATCTTTTTTCTTTTGCATATCGCATATATTAACGGAATTATTAAGATGGGAAGCCGCATCTTCATTGGGAAGGCCGGAAAATTGATCTTTCAAAACAAGATTCAGCAAAGCAGTATTAATCTCACAAGATTCAGCATTAGCATCAGGAGCAATCGGAGTACTAATAAAATCATTGTTGTTGGTGTTGGAAAAGTCACACAATTTGGTATTACCTTGAGCCATCGTGACAAAGCAAGCAATCCAACACACAAGCACACAAGAGCAAACGAAGAAGACGAACGGAAGAAGGGCGAAGAAAAGGCAAATCTTTTCAAAAATTGTTTTAGAGGTGGGGGAGGGGAAAACGAGAGGCGAATGGCAAATAATGTAATGCGAGGGATGAGAGTTTATGATGGGTACTTGGTATGTCTGGGCTTGCGTAGATCTCCCCGGCAACGGCGCCAGAAATCCTTCTTGCTACCTCTTGAGCTTGCGTTGGTTTTTCCCTTGAAGAGGAAAGGGCGATGCAGCAAAGTAGCGTAAGTATTTCCCTCAGTTTTGAGAACCAAGGTATCAATCCAGTAGGAGACAACGCAACAAGCCACGGAATACCTGCACAAACAAACACCAACTTGCAACCAACGCGACAAAGGGGTTGTCAATCCCTTCACGGTTATTCGCAAAGTGAGATCTGATAGAGATGGATAAACGGTAAAGTAATATTTTTGGTATTTTTGGTTTAGGGAACGAAAAGTAAAGATTGCAAAATAAGGGAATGGCGATAGAAATTGGCAAGTTGACGGGAAACTAATATGTTGTAAAATAGACCCGAGGGCCATAGGTTTCACTAGAGGCTTCCCTCAAGATAGGAATTATTACGGTGGGTGAACAAATTACTACCGAGCAATTGATAGAAAAGCGCAAAGTTATGACGATATCTAAGGCAATGATCATGAATATAGGCATCACGTCCGTGTCAAGTAGATCGAAACGATTCTGCATCTACTACCATTACTCCACACATCAACCGCTATCCAGCATGCATCTAGAGTATTAAGTTCATAAAGAATGGAGTAACGTTTTAAGCAAGATGACATGATGTAGAGGAATTAACTCAAACAATATGATGAAAGCCCCATCTTTTTATCCTCGATGGCAACAATACAATACGTGCCTTGCTGCCCCTACTGTCACTGGGAAATGACACCGCAAGATTGAACCCAAAGCTAAGCACTTCTCCCATTGCAAGAAAAACCAATCTAGTTGGCCAACCAAATCAATAATTCGAAGAGACTTGCAAAGATATTAGATCATGCATATAAGTATTCAGAGGAGATTCAAATAATATCCATAGATAAGCTGATCATAAATCCACAATTCATCGGATCTCGGCAAACACACCGCAAAAGAGTATTACATCAAATAGATCTCCAAGAACAACTTGGAGAACTTTGTACTGAGAATCAAAGAGAGAGAAGAAGCCATCTAGCTACTAGCTATGGACCCGTAGGTCTGAAGTAAACTACTCACGCTTCATTGAAGAGGCAATGGTGTTGATGTAGAAGCCCTCCGTGATCGAATCCCCCTCCGGCAGGATGCCGGAAAAGACCCCAAGATGGGATCTCACGGGTACAAAAGGTTGCGGCGGTGGAAAAGTGGTTTCGTGGCTCCCCTGGATGTTTTTGGGGTATAAGAGTATATATAGGCAGAAGAATTAGGTCAGGGGAGCTACGAGGGGCCCACAAGGTTGGGGGCACACCCTCCACCCTTGTGGCCGCCTCGAGGCTCTTCTGACTTGCACTCCAAGTCTCCTGGGTGTCTTCTGGTCCAAGAAAAATCATCGTGAAAGTTTTATTCCGTTTGGACTCCGTTTGGTATTCCTTTTCTGTGAAACTCTAAAACAAGGAAAAAACAGAAACTAGCACCAGGCTCTAGGTTAATAGGTTAGTCTCAAAAATCATACTCCCTCCGTTCCTTGATATAAGGTGTATAGATTTTTGAGAAAAAATCCAAAATATAAGGTGTATTGTGTTGCACCACTCGTTTGGATAATTTTTTTAGGGATTTGATTACATTTCCTTATATTAGGCAAGCTCCTTTATTTTCTCATGTCAATTAGTTAGGTGTAATCTCGCCCAAAACTTGTGAAATTTTCCCTCCAGGTGTGTTCTTTAATTTCCGTGCCAAAAACTATACACCCTATATTTAGGAACGGAGGGAGTATAAAATAGCATATTAATGCATATAAAACATCCGAAACAGATAATATAATAGCATGGAACAATCAAAAACTATAGATACGTTGGAGACGTATCAACTATCACCGCCCACAACTCTTTGTGTTCTACTCGTGCATATCATCTACGCATAGACCTGGCTCGGGTGCCACTGTAGGGAAACATAGCATGCAATTTCAAAAAAAAACCTACGCTCACGCAAGATCTATCTAGCAGATGCATAGCAACGAGGGGGAGAGTGTGTCTACGTACCCTCGTAGACCGTAAGCGGAAGCGTTTGACAACGCGGTTGATGTAGTCGAACTTCTTCTAGCTTTGGCCGATCAAGTACTGAACATACGACAGCTCTGAGTTCTACACACGTTCAGCTCGATGACGTCCCTCGTCCTCTTGATCCAGCAAAATGTCGAGGAAGTAGATGAGTTCCGTCAGCACGACGGCGTGGTGATGGTGATGGTGAAGTGATCCGCACGGGGCTTAGCCTAAGCACTACAAAGATATGACCGGAGGCGTAAACTGTGGGGGGGGCGTTAACAATTGATGTTGTGTGTTCTAGGCACCCCCTCCCAACATATATATATAGGTGGGAGGGGAGGAAAGGCAGCCAAGGGGCACCCAAGTAGGCCGAATCCTACTTGGGGTCTTCCCCAATTCGGCCTCCCCCCTTTCCATAATTGCCGGAGGAGGGAAAGGGAAGAGGAAGGAGAGAAGGAAAGGGGGGGCGAACCCCCACTTTCCCTTCTCCCACTCGGCCTCCTTCCTTGGGGGGCGCGCCACCCCTTGTGGGCTGGTGTGCTCCCCTCTTATGGCCCATATGGCCCATATCTTTCCCCCGGGGGTTCCGGTAACCCCTCCAGTACTCCGATAAATACCAGATACACTCTGGAACACTTCCGGTGTCCGAATACCATCGTCCTATATATCAATCTTTACCTCTCGACCATTACGAGACTCCTCGTCATGTCCATGATCTCATCCAGGACTCCAAACAATATTCGGTCACCAAATCACATAAGTCATATAATACTAAATCGTCATCGAACGTTAAGCGTGCGGACCCTACGGGTTCGAGAACTATGTAGACATGACCGAGACACCTCTCCGGTCAATAACCAATAGTGGAACCTGGATGCTCATATTGGCTCCTACATATTCTACGAAGATCTTTATCGGTCGAACCGTTATGACAACATACATAATTCCCGTTGTCCATCGGTATGTTACTTGCCCGAGATTCAATCGTCGGTATCTTCATACCTAGTTCAATCTCGTTACCGGCAAGTCTCTTTACTCGTTCTGTAATACATCACCTCGTGACTAACTCCTTAGTCGTTTGCTTGCAAGCTTATGATGTGTATTACCGAGAGGGCCCAGAGATACCTCTCCGATACTCGGAGTGATAAATCCTAATCTTGATCTATGCCAACTCAACAGACACCTTCGGAGATACCTTTAGAGCATATTTATAATCACCCAGTTACGTTGTGACGTTTGATAGCACACATGGCATTCCACCGGTATCCGGGAGTTGCATAATCTCATAGTCGAAGGAATATGTATTTGACATGAAGAAAGCGATAGCAATAAAACTGAACAATCAATATGCTAAGCTAACGGATGGGTCTTGCCCATCACATCATTCTCCTAATGATGTGATCCCGTTATCAAATGACAACTCATGTCCATGGTTAGGAACCTTAACCATCTTTGATCAACGAGCTAGTCAAGTAGAGGCTCACTAGGGACACAATGTTTGTCTATGTATTCACACATGTATTTAGGTTTCCGATTAATACAATTCTAGCATGAATAATAAACCTTTATCATGAATAAGGAAATATAAAATAACAACTTTATTATTGCCTCTAGGGCATATTTCCTTCAATTACTTGCATCATCTAGGAAGAAAAAACTAAAATAGAAGATAAAAGATGTGACCAGTTCAACATTGTGACAACTGATTCTACAAATAGTATGATTTCCGTTTCCAATGAAATTTCATTTGAACTACGAAAAATTCAAAGTTTTTTGGTACATACTACTATAATTGCCTCATGGTAAAAAATATTTTTTGTAATTATGCATGGCAATATACACATTCAAATAATTAATAAGTAGCAAGATGCCCATGTGTTGCACGGAACATCAAGATGCATTTGTATGAGTAGTTTATTTTGTGGGAGAAAAGGATGAACAAGGGAAGGCCTTATCTGCAAATGTGGAGAGGAGTGCGGGTAAATTATCATAGTTTCCTTCCTATCCGTCAGATATAGACCGGACGACCTATATTGCAGGATGGCAGGCACACCATCATCACCAACTCTCCTTTTATAAGAGTAGAGGAAATTAAAACTTAAAATACTTGGTCGGATTTCAGCTGAATTCTAGTGTATTTTACTTCATATTGCCAAGCTAAAACCTAAAACACTAAAAGCCGCGTATGGATTGATCCCTAATTCAGTTCTTTTTTCGTGGTTTTCTTTCCATCTCACAACTTCCATTTCTTGAGCCGACCTTGCCCGCTGGAGGTATGATTCCGATTAATGGGACTCAGTGATTTTTGCTATGGCCGGAATATTACTGAAACCAAAACTAAAAATCATAGTGCCTATGCCTAATGCATGTTGTTTAGCAGATAGCTAAATACAATAGAAATAAAATGAGCAAAGGTGTTAACTCTTGATACCCTATCACTAATTCTTTGCGAGCCAATGACTAAGGGGACTAGGAATTCATTCATAATCTAAATGCTAGAATATCTACCTTACTTTTGGTGTGTTTGTTTGTGCTCTGGATTTTGTAAAAATAGTCATGGAAAAGTTGTTTTGAGCTCATAACCATGGGAAGCCTCGAAGTTGTGTTGCTGAGACAATCGTGAAACTACAGATTTCGTAGGAATAGTTTGTGATGCCCCTGAAACCCTGAGAGCCTCTTTATACAATAATTTACCGTAAAAGACCAATTTATACACTAACTAACATTTAAATGACTTTTCGGGAAGTGAACTTACAACAATATACTTGTACATATAGATAATATAAATAGATAGCAATATCCTTCATCGACATGGCTATCATATCTCCCTCATCGCGCCTTTCTTTAGTTTCGTGGTGGTTAAAACAACCTTTTGTTCAGATCATGCCTTTACAACATATAAGCTATATTTAAAAGGTAAAAAAATGGAGCCTTCATAAATGATTAAGCTATTGATGGATGTTGACTTTTGTTACATGAATGCTATACAATAGCCTTGTCATGATCACTTTTTGTCGGTATTAGTCATTGTTTTGGTAGTCGTCATGATCCTCAGGTGGATATCAGGAGTGTTTTTTTGTCAGTTTTGGTGAAATCTCAGTGTTTTTTGTCAGGTTTGGTGAAATGTCATTTTCTTGTAGTTAGTCGGGGCTGGTGGATCATGGCATGGTATGGTGGTATAGCCATTGTCAGGATCCACCAATGGTGGTGCGCTGAGGGCTCAACCAACATCTTCTGTATCCATAGTGAAAAACCTAGGTCTGGCTACTTTCTGGACCCGACGACGACAATGACGATATACAATATAATGTTTTGTATCCGAAGATGTTGTTGTGGGTCATTGACATGCTTTTCGAGATGGAAGTCCAAGACATGGTCATGGTCAAATTTGGTGATGACGATGAGTGTCATATCCCTCGATACAGGGGTTTCTTGTGGACGATCTTTGTGTAGCTCCAGGCATGTGGATGATCTCTTGGTTGCCCTGAGCGTTGGGGTTATAAGAGGGACTCGGCTTTGGAATATATTGTGTTAGAGAAACCACCATGCTATATATTTTATTTTGGTGAGTTAATCTCATTAGTGATGTAGTTGTATGCATCCCTACTTAGTTGGTGTGATGTTTGGTGATAAAAGGAATCTTTCATTTTCTCAAAAAATAAAAACCTTAACAACAATTCATCATGACTGAGATTTATGAACATGCATTAGTGCCCCCCATCCCCTCCCCATTTTGTTTCCTGCGAAGGGTATTTTGGTTCGTAAAACTAATTAGTAAAGTCGGAGTCGTTTGCTCGGGGAGAAATGATGACAATGACAATTTGCTGGCGACCTGGACAGTGTTCCTCTCTTCGGCGTGGTATGTGGGTCTTCGTGGGATTGATGACAATTTTTATTAAGTAACCAGGCAAAAAAATTCTTCTTAATCGATGGACCGAGTAAAAAAAATCTCCGGTTATTAAAAAGGAAAATCAAAAAGATTGTCATGCCAAATGGATCATTCGAGAGGAATGCTCCAATCCTTCAACAGGGGATGCTCCAGCCATGCTGCCACCGGCACTGTTCTCCCTGCCTCCCGACATCTCTGAATGCCAGTGCTAGCGACGTATCCGACTATATCTCTGTGCAGCAGAGTACGTAGCGGCAGTGAACAGTCGGACGGAAGCCAGGAATCATAAGCAGCCAAGCAGCAGGAGGATGTTGCCAAGTTGGCGATGAAAGGAGAGGCATTCTGTCCGTTGGCTAGTCCCTAGGCGATGGATGCGATGCGATGCGGCTGGGAGGCCGGCAAGGGCCCAAAAGGAGGCGGCCGGGAAGCTCGCACGCGCCTGCGCTCCCTGTCTGCCGCTTTTCAACCGGAAAAAAGAAGACCCCATACGCATATGCTGATATGCATCTGCATGGCGCGCGCGGGTTGCTAGGCCAAAAGCAAAAGCCGCGACACTACCGGAGAAGCGAGAAAAAGTTGCCCCGCAGCAGCGTGCGCTGCGCGGTACGATCGGCTAGCTCGCTAGTCCGTTTGAACCCTGCTGCGCACATTCAGATTCCTCCGATCGGCTGGCTGGGGCCTCCGGAGATTTCCTTCCCCCCATCGTCTCTCACTGCATGTACGCTTGAATATCTAACAGTGTGCGTACGTACATTCGTATTGTATTATAGGAGCAGTACTGCTGCATCTTTTCTTGCAAGATGCGGATACTCGTCATATATACAGACTTCTACTTTTGGTCTGAAGAATATTTGGTCCGAGCATTTGGCAATTAAAAATCCGACGTAGCTAGCTTATAGCTAACCCATACAGTATATTGTACATATGTGTTTGCCTCTCTGCTTGAAAAGATCGCTCGCTGTACGTGTTTGTTTCTTGGTGTAGTTAAGCAAGGCATAAGCCAACACTGAACTCCTGCTACGTACTGCATAAACCCTGCTGCAGCCATTCTTTTCTATGAACATTCCTGGCGTAGGCAATTGACTAGTGCTTGCGTACACGACGACCAACGTTATCCCCTAAAACAGAACAACAGCAATACTCTAGTGCAGTATATATATCATATCGTTGATGCAGTAGATGGATACACATGCATGCAGGGCAGGGCAGGTACATCGTGGGTTGAAATGGAAGGGAATAGACGGAATGATGGCTTGTCGCCGGGCCAAGTTTATTCCCCTGCTGCTTAACGAGATCTGTCTGTCTGATCTAGCTGCTGCAGCAGTTGGCGGTGATTAGCTACTGATACGGAGCATAGAAGACGCCAGAGACAAAATGGTTGCTTGTTTAGGGATAAGGGCCACGGGACAAATTAGTGCAACTTTGGCCACGGTCCCTGAGGCCGGAGGCCGCGAGGCTCGGGCGACACGCATTAATGAACAAAAGCGTTCAGCTGGCCCATGTGCTTGCCCATCTACTGCCCGTAAATTCAATAAAAGAAGATCATGCATGTGATATAATTTATCACCACCACCGCACCAAGCCGCAGATTCACTTCATTTTCAGACAGTGTCATCGTACACCTATCTATCTATCGATCAGTAGCGATGAATTCACAATTTATGCAGCGTATCTACAAGAGTGACGTACCTCTGTAAATTTTTATAAGACGTTTTAATTAGGTCACTATTTGAAGTAATTACTTAAACATCGACACGTATGCATGGTAGTTATTTGCTATGGCATCGCAGGTTTATCCCCTCAGAGTTGGAGGCGCGGTAGGTGCGTGCACGCGGGGTAGCTAATCTAAGCCAAAGCCAACGTACGGGGTGACAAGTGACAAATAGTAGCGGCAAAGTGGATGATGATGGGCAAGGCGCCAAGGGCAAGCCTGCTGGGGGTTTAGGGGCAAGGGCCAGAGGACAAACCCAACACCAACAGGGAGCACGCACGTTATCACATCACCAAACCACCACCTTTGCCAATCGCCACTAGTACCCACTGATAAAGCGTCATGCCGGCGGTCGCCGTAAGTAAAATTCCACGGAACCCCCCGCCTGCTTTGGGACACAACAGATGGCCAGCATCTGTAGCATGGCATGGCAGATGCAGAGAGAGAGAGAGAGAAGAAGGAGCTGCGTGGGTACGTGCTCTGCGGGCGTGCTGATTGCTCCACTCTATTCCGGTGGTGGGTAGCTAGGCGCCGTATCAAAGTGAGCGCCGCTGATGGGCGAGGCGATGGCCGGCGGTGCGTGCATGCATGCATGGCGACGGCAGCTTTCGACATTTATTTTTGATTCTACCCCCGGAGGCCCGGACCACATTCCCCCCATACTTTCAGTGCCATCGGTAAACAAACTTCCACTGACCTGACCACCAGTGACTGACCACAGGGAGAGATGGGGAGAGGTGCTGCCTGCCGGCGGCGGGGGCAGTGGACAGGGGCGCTGTGCCAAGAAGCAGCGGCTACATGTAGAGCTACATGCCGCTCCAGGTTACATGGGCTCTTTTTTCAGAAAAAGAAATTGCATAGACTGGTGGTGTCTAGTGCATGAATGCATGATTAGGGTTCAGTGTTTCTTACTATTTACCTACTATTATATTACTTGTAGGGAACAAGCAATGTGGAAAGAGCATCATCTATTCTATTATATTTTAATGTGATTGGGAAGTAACTATCTACATTTAAGTCACCACTAACTAAGACAGACAAGCGAGACAAGAATATATTGATCGAACGACTACTGATGTCGATCGCCTACGAAATAACTAAGTATTTTGCAAGCCATCCTAAATTCATTGTTATTTTTCCATCGATATTTGAAACATAGTGAAAATGAAGAAGAAGAAAATACTGTGACAAAACTTTGTGAATCCGCGCAAAAAAAAAAGGCAAAACTTTGTGGAAATTGTTGCAACTGTTAAAGGAACCGACACTATAGCTTGAGTTCACTCTTCAAAGCTAACTGGATGAGTTGTTTGCATAGTCCAGTTGCAGTGGACGACGATTCTAGTCTCTAAGCTCTGTAGCGATGTTCAATGGTAACCCTTGTATCCTTGAGGAGCCCACCATCAAGATCAAGATTGCTAATAATGATATTGCTTGCAATTTAGACGATTTTAAAAGGAGAGTAAGAGAGTTGTAGCGGTGTGTTGCATGGATAAACTCCACCATGAGTGGAGGAGTTAATTGTTCATTGGTGTAGTGAATTGTTTTAGAAACGGGGACAAAGGTTTTGCCTTTTCACCATCAACTATGAAGTAGTTGCCTAGTTAATTAGAGAAAAATACAACAAACACGAACAATACAGAGGCACCCACAAGATTGGTGAACAGTACTTGCATGATGTCATGAGACCAACACTAATCTTGCGCCATGCATCGTTGCTATTGCAAGCTCTCTTCGTGTGTAAAAAGTAAGTAGGACTTTGGTCTTTTTTGAAAGAAAAAAGAGTAGGAGTGGTGACAAGTGAAAAAGATAGAGGATTGGTGGCAGGTGAATGCATGGGCCTTTTTTTTTGAGAGAGAGAGAGAGGGGTATGTATGCATGGGCCTAGTACTGTATTTTGGGAGCATGAATGAATAGTAGTATTTGGGCCTAAGACTACCCAGTCACCACCACAACAAAATATCATCCATATATGGGCTTCAGATGGGCCTAGCTAAGAGCCACCAAGAAAGGCCCGGAAAAGGAACAGAAGAGAGGAGAACATAACAAAGGAACAGGAAGCAGAAAACCTTACCCTGATGCTAATCCCGTCATGGCAGGACCTAGCCCATCCCCAGCTATGGCGGCGGCGGCGGCGGCCACGCCGGCGAGGGCCTGGTGGCGGCCGGAAATCCCCGCGACCGCCGCAGCCGCTGCTGGCAGCTGCTTCTTCCGTGCCGGAGGAAAGCGCTTGTGAGGCCTCTCCCCTCTAAGCTTTAATTTCAGGGTTTCCATCTCCAATTAGTGCGATGAATTGAGCAAAAGCAATACAGTACGTACTGTAGTATTTTGGCAACTTAGGACATCGGTTTGTCGGCCGGTAGCATCAGGTAAAGGTGGGATCTTGGGATTCTTGAATCTCGGCCCTCTGCAGTTTGTCACACGCTTTACTTAATCTTGGCCTTCTGCAGTTGGTTATTACACACTTTACTGAATCTTGGCCTTCTTCTGCAGTTAGTTACACACTTTACTGGCAACTGCTTTGGTTAAGACTAATTATGCCAGATACAGTTTTATTCTCCTCCTGCATCAGAAAATGAGCTCAAGTAGTAGGCAGAAATATAAAATGGTACAGTACCATTTCTTTGACTGAACCTTGGGAGTTTTTAGCCTGGAAGGAATTCGAGTCCCAATTCAAGTGAAAATTGCAGTCACCATACCAGTAGATAGCTTCGTTTTACTACTTTCTCGTTAGTCTCAATGTAGTAATAGTCTAACTGAGGTATGCTTAGTCCTCGGTGTAATTTCTTCTTATTGATCGAATTATTTTGCCACTTGGTTGAGTTGCTTCCTTTCATTCTGTTTAGGTTAAGGAACTCTTATTTCAAGTCTACTTCCACATTGATTATGCCCTTCTACAATTTGGAACATGTTGCCATGATCTCTGTTTGTCGCAAGGAATATTACTATGATTAATGTGCCGACCAAAGTTCAAAAATGATTAATGTGCTGACCATGTTGCAATTTATCTTTAAACATTTCTAGCAGTACAGGACTTCAAATGACAGGCAGAGCCAGCAGCATCCTCCCTCACGTCAAGAGCGGGGAGGCAGCGGAAGGGAGCCCCAACGCCGACGCCGACACCGCCACTGCGACCGCCCCCGTTGTCGACGAGGAGACCCTCCGCAATGACCTGGAGACGGCGATCGAGGAGGAGGACTACGGGCGCGCTGCCAAGCTCCGGGATGAGCTCCGACACCTGCGAGAGGACGGGCGGTCGTCGTTGCTGGCGGCGAACGCGCGGTTCTACGACGCGTTTCGGGACGGTGACCTGGCGGCGATGCACGCGGTGTGGGCGAAGGGGGAGCACGTGTACGTGGTGCACCCGTCGGCAGGGCGCATCTCCGGCTACGAGACGGTGATGCGGAGCTGGGAGATGGTGTGCGACGCCGACCACGAGTTCCCGCTGCGGTTCGACCTGCAGGACGTGGAGGTGCACGTCAAGGGGGATATTGGGTACGTGACCTGCCTGGAGATGGTGAAGACGAGGGGCAGCGGCGGCAGCTGGGGCAAGCAGCTCGCCACCAACGTCTTCGAGAAGGTCGCCGGCGAGTGGCTCATGTGCGTCCACCACGCCTCCCATCTCGACGACGACGACGAATGATCATGGAAGATGGATGATGACCAGGTTCGAACACAGGAGGTTTCGCGGTACAGACGTGAGCGTATAGAGTTACAGGCCATACCATTCGTCAGAGTTGAGAGACGTTTTATCATTTCTAGTTCTTCCATTTTTGTATCATCATCAAATACATATGCTAATTTTGTATTATCAAATACATATCCTATTTTGTGGAACCCTCCGTCCCGCTCAAACCAATGTATAAGACGGATTTCAATGAGTGACGGAAGTTGTTTTCTTTTCTACTGGTCACCATGAAATGTCACGGGAGAACCCACCAAGCGTATAGCATTCCCTCACGCCAGGACTATGCTTCACCAACCTGCTAGTGCTTATTATCGGGCAAGGACACCGGAATTTTTGCTAGAAGTAGAAGAGTTACACAAAGTTCGTGAAAAATCTGAGCTAAAAAACTGCATCTGCAGATTCTCAACTGATCTTGATCGTCCAGGTAGCAAAGATTAGCAAGTGGAGAAGTAACCAAATGAAGCAACAGGTATACAAAACTTGATGAAATATAAACTCAAGTGCCGTCCTTACGAAATTCACTTTTTCACCAACAGAGTGTAGTTATTCTCAACAAGGCAAAACACAGACACAAGCTCACGACACAAAAGTACTGGTATTTCGGAGACCATAATGATACGACACTTGTAGGAAATCTGGATGCTTAGTAGGCAAGTAACTAAGTAGGCCTAGGTGCAGCCATCTCCACATGGAGGATGAGGTTATCATAACCATACCCATTGAGCTTGCTGATGGCCTTCTCGGCGTCCTCCCTGTGGACAAAGTTGACGAACCCAAAGCCCCTGCTCATTCCAGTCTTCTGATCCACCGCAACGTAGACACGGCTGACCGGGCCAAACGTGCGGAACAGCTCAAGGAGGTCGGGCTCGCGGGTGTCCTCCGACAGATTGGTGACACGGACAGAGTTCTCGTCGTTCCTGCGCCTCATGTCGTGCCCAGCATCGGTATGAACAGCACCAGCCCTTAGCCTTGGAGCAACGTATGAGCCCTTGGCAGGGCCACTCAGTGCTGCAGGGCCGTCAGAAGTAGGAGGCATGTCCGATGCATCGGTCGGTGGAGCGAGGTCCTTGTAGGGGCACTTTGAGGTCCAGTGGTCACCCTTCTTACCACAGGTTCTGCAAACCATGAGAACAGCACCTCCCTTGCTTGCCATGGCCAGTGGGTCACCAGAAGCACTTGGTTCATCAGCTTTGCTCCCTACAATTAAATGAAGAGTCATCAAATAAGAGGGCGGAAGCCAGGCTAGTTTATTGACTTGGGAACCACAATAATGAAGAGGTTATCAACAAGGAATTATTACTACTATAAATGCTAAGAATGTCCATGTTACAGTTTGAACAGAACACAAGTGATGACAAAATAGAGTAATAGACATACAATATACAGGGCACAACAATGCAAGGTTACATTTGGGTGGTGGGCTACTCAAGAAAGAAAAGTTAGCATTCCCCAGAGCCAGTGTGATAGAATATCTTTGTGCTCCTCTAGAGCAGGAGCTCATCTAAAACAAAATACACGGGGGCACAACAATGCAAGGTTATGATAAACCGATCTTTAACCTACTCAACCACATCCTCCATTAACTGGCCTGAAGTAATAGAACATCTATGTGATCCTCTAGAGCAGGAACTCGTCTCAAAACAAAATTCAGAAAGTTAATTGGTTTATGGACTTCAAAACCACAATAATGAAGAGATTATCAAGAAGAAATTAATACTATCAATGTTAAGAAGGTCCGTGTTACTACATTTTAAGCAGAACACAAGTAATGGCTGAATAACAGGCGTAGTACATACATTGGACAAGAATGCAAGGTTACATTTGGGTGAGCTACGGAAGAAAGTAAAGTTAACATGCCACAGAACCAGTGTGCCATATACTGTAACAAACACATCTTTAACCTACTCAACCGCATCCTCCATCAACTAATATATATATGATCATCTAGAGCAGGAAATCATCTATTACAAAACATAGAAAGTTAATTTGGTAAACATAATCACCACATCACAGCAAATTGCAATGAGGAGAATGGGGGTACTCTCGTGTGATACTAAAGTATTCCAACTATAATTCTTGTACTAAAAAAACAATGCATTAGACTGCAATTGCTAATCCAATAATCAGGATTCTACAAGGACCTGCACACAACATACTTGAATCACCAGCATTCTAAATTTTTGTAGCAGATGTACAGAACTAGTTATCAATGTCACAAATGTATGTGTTAATGTCTGAGCAGAACACAAGTGATGTCAAAATAGAGTAATAAACATACAACATCCACGAGACAATAATGCATGGTTAGATTTGGGTGGGCTATCGAAAAAAGACTAGTTAACATGTCATAGAACCAGTGTGTTACATAAGAAATAAATCTTTAACCTAGTCAACCGCATCCTCCATTAACTGGACTGAAGTAATAGGATATCTATATGATCACCTAGAGCAGGAAACTATCTAAGATAAAACGCAGAAAGTAAATTTTGGGTTTTTGGTAAACATAATCACCGCATCACAGGTAACTGGAATGAGGAGCATGGGTTGCTCTCTGATGCCAGTTGTGTATTCAAATTATAATTCTTGTACTCCAAAACCAGGAGTACATAGAAACACAACTGAAAATCCCAATATCAGTCATTCTACATGGGGCTGCATGCAGCATGCTTAAATCAGCAGCATTCTAATTTTCAGTAGCAGATGTACAAAATTAGTATTCTGCCCCAGTACCCAATACTAGCATTGCTTCAAAAAATATTAATCAAAAAACTTTGGGAGAAATGGTCGGTACTACATCATAGCTACAATCTATTTACTGTCTTTCCAACATCTACCTCCTACTGTACTTCCAGTAACCAGCCAATTAGAAATGTTACTATGCACATGCATTTCCTAGATGTACATGTAACCACTAAACATAACAAAACAACCTGACTGTATCTAGACTTCTGATTGGATCAACGCCAATCTCGACTCTTAACAGTAATCCAAACAAAGAGGATGCCTAGCAACACAGCAGCTG
Source organism: Triticum aestivum (assembly GCF_018294505.1). Taxonomy (NCBI): domain Eukaryota; kingdom Viridiplantae; phylum Streptophyta; class Magnoliopsida; order Poales; family Poaceae; genus Triticum; species Triticum aestivum. Next base: position 455,399,247 of record NC_057811.1, on the reverse strand, counting down.
ATTCGGAGGAGAAGCGAAACGCCGACGGACCTGGGGCGCGCGGGCGCTCGAGGAGGATCTCCTCGGTGGAGACGACGGTGAGGCGCGCGGAGGCGTCGTCGCCGCTGGCGGCGTCGCCGAACTTGGACCAGTTGCGGCGCTCGACGGCGGCCTTGGAGAGGCGCGCGCGCGCGAGCTTGCGGACGCGGGTGGTGGTGGTGACCTTGACCTTGTTGCCGTCGTCGTCGAAGCGGTACTCGATCGTCTTCTTGAAGCCGTTCTCGTCGGGCCCGATGACGACCCGCGGCGGAAGCAGGAAGTCGAGGTCGCCCCCGTCGTCCTCCTCGAGCTCCCCCCACCGGATCTTCGCGTCCGCCGGCATGTCTGTCGCCCGCTCGCTCGCTCGCTGGATGGGGCGCTAGGGTTCGGGGTGCGGCGGCGTGGAATGGGGAGGAGTGGGGAGCTTTGGCTTGGTTGTGAAACGGGGATGTGTGGCTCGGATTAGTTTCTGGGTGATTTTGTTCGGCGAGGTCGTGGCCTTGGAGATGGGCTACGGGATGCAGTTGTTGGGCTGCGGAAGCAAGTCTCAGGAAGGTTTGCAACATGCGTGCAGGTGGGCCTTGTTGGATTGTGACCAGCTGGTAGCACGTTGCCTCAAAAAAAGATCTGCTTTCATCTAGGTTAGCTAAGTTTTCAAACACTCTTGATCAGGGGCGACATCTTTGGTTCATCCATCCCCATAATCCTTGTTGTATACCACTTCATGTGGACTATGATCAATAAAGCTTAGCTATACCCCTAAAAAAATCTTAAAATAAATATGTGACCCCTAGAAAAAATAAAAGTAAAAATCTGCTGGCGCGAAAGTATTTGTATTTTTATTGAGGGAAATTTCTCAGTATTCATGATTATTCTTCGTTCCATTTCCATTTTATGGATGAAAGAAAGGTGATATTTTACGGATGAAACCACACATTGAAAATGGCGCACATACACACAATCAGATTGCAGATTTAGGCGAGTGAAGATCCAAAGTTCCATCATTGGAAAGTGCTACGACAATTCCTCACACTTGGGATTATCAGGCTGCAACAGAAATTTGGACCTCTTGCGCTTGACCTCAACAACTCACGCAACGGGGGCGTGATGACAGATCAAGAATCTTCTGCTTCAGTATTAACGGTCACATCGGCAAGTTATTCTACCACATCAGCGACGGTGGCCGTTGCAGCAGCCGTGAGCGCATCAGATGCACCTTCACACGGAACAGCTTCAGCAAAGGTGGCGAGGAGCCCGCCACACCAGCTTGCGCGACCGTAACTGCTAACATCCCCGTGGGCGGTTCTTCAAGATCAACAACCTCAGTCAGCTACAATGATGTTGTTCTTAACCCAGGAGAAGACCTAGTCTTGGTAAAATGCATCTTTTTCACACCCTTCTTTGATTTTTTTTATGACAATAGAAAGGCAAAATGGGGATGATGAAAAGGAGTTGTGAGATACTAGGAATTTAAAAAAATCAGCCTATCTTGACTAAGTTATATATGTTGTATAAATAAGTTATCAGATGCTACTCCCTCCGCCTGGGTTTATTAGGTCCGCGAGCAAAAAAATCTGCCTGTTTTTACTAGGCCCACTTTGAAGATCACCGTACATTTTCCCCTCAAATTAACTGTTGAGCTATAAGGAGGCTAAACTCTGGAATCTGCGCTACGCATGCGTTCCAGTGCGTGTGAGCATGCATGCATGTGCGTCATTGGTGGAGACCCGATGGGATGGTGGTTGCATGCATCACAATCAGTAACTGATGTGGAAAACGAAACATCAACTGGAGGGGGTAATGCCTAGAAGAGTTTGCCTAAGGCCCTTCCTAGTGCTCCAAGGTGTATCCATGCTAAGGGTGCCACGTAGGCAAAAAAGGGATGTGGCAAAGCAATTAAAGATGAGAGAGAGCATTATGGTGACCCCAGAAGGAAACGATGCTAAACGCATGGACCTATGCAAAATGACTATCAACCAATGCATGAAGGTGTTTTGGTGTTAAAACATTAAATGAGGGAGGCTTAGCTACAAAAGTGAAGCATCAATGCATTGCAGAGAGTAGTTGCTAAGCTTTTTAATGCATTTAGCACCCCATCTTAGCACCAATGCATTAAAGAGGTCTAATGCCTAATATAACGCACCTAATTACGGGTTGCCTTGATCCTGCCGATCTTGTCTTTGAGCCCAATAAACCCAGACGGAGGGAGTAGTTATACAAATTACCAACCTATTTGACTAAGTTATCTATATGGAAGAAATTGAAGGAGATATGCCCTAGAGGCAATAATAAAGTTGTTATTTTATATTTCCATATTCATGATAAATGTTTATTATTCATGCTAGAATTGTACTAACCGGAAACTTGATACATGTGTGGATACATAGACAAAACACTGTGTCCCTAGTAAACCTCTACTAGACTAGCTCGTTAATCAAAGATGGTTAAGTTTCCTAACCATAGACATGTGTTGTCATTTGATGAACGGGATCACATCATTAGGAGAATGATGTGATGAACATGACCCATCCATTAGCTTAGCATATTGATTGTTCAGTTTTATTGCTATAGCTTTCTTCATGTCATATACATATTCCTTTGACTATGAGATTATGCAACTCCCGGATACCGGAGGAATGCCTTGTGTGCTATCAAATGTCACAACGTAACTGGGTGATTATAAAGATGCTCTACAGGTATCTCCAAAGGTGTTTGTTGGGTTGGCATATATCGAGATTAGGATTTGTCACTCCGAGTATCGGAGAGGTATCTCTGGGCCCTCTCGGTAATACACATCATAAGAAGCCTTGCAAGCAATGTGACTAATGAGCTAGTTGTGGGATGATGTATTACGGAACGAGTAAAGAGACTTGCCGGTAATGAGATTGAACTAGGTATGAAGATACCGACGATCGAATCTCGGGCAAGTAACATACTGATGACAAAGGGAATAATGTATGTTGTCATTACGGTTCGACCGATAAAGATCTTCGTAGAATATGTAGGAACCAATATGAGCATCCAGGTTCCGCTATTGGTTATTGACCGGAGAGGTGTCTCGGTCATGTGTACATAGTTCTCGAACCCGTAGGGTCTGCACGCGTAACGTTTGATGACGATTTATATTATATGAGTTCTGTGATTTGGTGACCGAATGTTGTTCGGAGTCCCGGATGAGATCACGGACACGACGAGGAGTCTCGAAATGGTCGAGAGGTAAAGATTCATATATAGGGCAATGATATTCAGATACCGGAAGTGTTTCGGGTTGTACCGGGTACATATCGGAGTACTGGGGGGTTACTGGAACCCCCGGAGGAATAATGGGCCCTATGGGCCATAGGAGGGGAGCACATCAGCCCACAAGGGGTGGAGCCCCCCCCCCTAAGGAAGGAAGCCGAATAGGAGAGGGAGGGGGGTTCGCCCCCCCCTTTCCTTCCTCCCCCCTCTCTTCCCTTTCCCCCCTTCCGGTAATAAGGAAAGGGGGGCCGAATTGGACTAGGGGCCCAAGTAGGATTCCTCCTACTTGGGGCGCCCCATGGCAGCTCCCCTCCCCCTCCCACCTATATATATACGTGGGGAGGGGGCGCCTAGAACACACAGCAACAATTGTTAGCCGTGAGCGCCCCCCCCCCCCACACACACAGTTTACGCCTCCGGTCATATTCTTGTAGTGCTTAGGCGAAGCCCTGCGCGGATCACTTCACCATCACCATCACAACGCCATCGTGCTGACGGAACTCATCTTCCTCGACGCCTTTGCTGGATCAAGAGTTTGAGGGACGTCATCGAGCTGAACGTGTGCAGAAATCGGAGGTGCCGTACGTTCGGTGCTTCATCGGTCAGAACGAGAAGAAGTTCGACTACATCAATCGCATTGTCAAACGCTTCCGCTTTCGGTCTACGAGGGTACGTGGACACACTCTCCCCCTCTTGTTTCTATGCATCCCCTAGATAGATCTTGCGTGAGCGTAGGATTTTTTTTGAAATTGCATGCTACGTTTCCCAATAGTGGCATCAGAGCCAGGTCTATGCGTAGATGATATGCACGAGTAGAACACAAAGAGTTGTGGGCGGTGATGATCGTCATACTGCTTACCACCAATGTCTTATTTTGATTCGGCGATATTGTTGGATGAAGCAGCCCGGACCAACCTTACATGACCACGTTCATGAGACCGGTTCCACCGACAGACATGCAACTAGTTTTGCATAAAGGTGGCTGGCGGGTGTCTGTTTCTCCAACTTCAGTTGAATCGGATTTGACTGCGGCCGGTCCTTGTTGAAGGTTAAAACAACAAACTTGATAAATCACCATTGTGTATGCGTAGGTAAGAACGGTTCTTGCTAGAAGCCCGTAGCAGCCACGTAAAACTTGCAACAACAAAGTAGAGGACATCTAACTTGTTTTTGCAGGGCATGTTGTGATGTGATATGGTCAAGACATGATGTGATATACTGATACATCCATTTTGCATCAAGTTTTCTTACTGTTATTTATAATGTTTTTATCCATAATAATGCTTTTTGGAGTAACTCTAATGCCTTTTCTCTCATAATTTGCAAGGTACACACCAAGAGGGAGAATTCCGGCAGCTGGAAAACTGGACCTGAAAAAGCTACGTCAGGCCACCTATTCTGCACATCTCCAAATGAGCTGAAACTCCACGACGATTTTTAATGGAATATTTAAGAAATACTGGAGCCAATAAACACCAGAGGGGGGCCACCAGGTGGGCACAACCCACCTGGGCGCGCCCAGGTGGGTTGTGACCTCCTCGGCCCACCTCCGGTGCCCATCTTTTGGTATATAAGTCATTTTGACCTAAAAAAATAAGGAGAATACTTTCAGGACGGAGCGATGCCGTCTCAAGGCGAAACTTGGGCAGGAGCACTTTTGCCCTCCGGCGGAGCGATTCTGCCAGGGGAACTTCCCTCCCGGAGGGGGAAAATCATCGTCATCATCATCACCAACAACTCTCCCATCTTGGGGATGAATATCCATCAACATCTTCACCAGCACCATCTCATCTCAAACCCTAGTTCATCTCTTGTATTCAATCTTGTTACCGGAACTATAGATTGTTGCTAGGGGGTGACTAGTAATGTTGATTACATCTTGTAGTTGATTACTATATGGTTTATTTGGTGGAATATTATATGTTCAGATCCATTATGCATATTAATACCCCTCTGATCATGAGCATGTTGATTATTTGTGAGCAGTTACTTTTGTTCTTGAGGTCACGGGAGAAATCATGTTGCAAGTAATCATGTGAACTTGATATGTGTTCGATATTTTGATAATATGTATGTTGTGATTCCCTTAGTGGTTGATACGTCCATTTTGCATCATGCTTTTATATCAATATTTATTTCATTATGGGCTGTTATTACACATTATGTCACAATACTTATGCCTATTCTCTCTTATTTTACAAGGTTTACATGAAGAGGGAGAATGCCGGCAGCTGGAATTCTGGGCTGGAAAAGGAGCAAATATTAGAGACCTATTCTGCACAGCTCCAAAAGTCCTGAAACTTCACGGAAGTCATTTTTGGGATTTATAAAAAATACTGACGAAGAAAATATCAGAGGGGGCCCACACCCTGGCCACGAGGGTGGGGGCGCGCCTCCCTGCCTCGTGGGCCCCCTGGCAGGCCTCCGGTGCCCATCTTCTTCTATATGAAGTCTTTCGTCCGAGAAAAAATCGTAAGCAAGCTTTCGGGAAGAAACTCCGCCGCCACGAGGCGGAACCTTGGCGGAACCAATCTAGGGCTCCGGCGGAGCTGTTCTGCCGGGGAAACTTCCCTCTGGGAGGGGGAAATCATCGCCATCATCATCACCAATGATCCTCTCATCAGGAGGGGGTCAATCTTCATCAACATCTTCACCAGCACCATCTCCTCTCAAACCCTACTTCATCTCTTGTATCCAATCTTTGTATCCAAACCTCATATTGGTACCTGTAGGTTGCTAGTAGTGTTGATTACTCCTTGTAGTTGATGCTAGTTGGTTTACTTGGTGGAAGATCATATGTTCAGATCCATTATGCATATTAATACCCCTCTGATCATGAACATGAATATGATTTGTGAGTAGTTACTTTTGTTCCTGAGGACATGGGAGAAGTCTTGCTATAATTAGTCATGTGAATTTGGTATTCGTTCGATATTTTGATGAGATGTATGTTGTCTCTCCTCTAGTGGTGTCATGTGAATGTCGACTACATGACACTTCACCATTGTTTGGGCCTAGAGGAAGGCATTGGGAAGTAATAAGTAGATGATGGGTTGCTAGAGTGACAGAAGCTTAAACCCTAGTTTATGCGTTGCTTCGTAAGGGGCTGATTTGGATCTATATGTTTCATGCTATGGTTAGGTTTACCTTAATACTTATTTTGTAGTTGCGTATGCTTGCAATAGGAGTTAATCATAAGTGGGATGCTTGTCAAAGTAAGGACAACGCCCAAGCACCGGTCCACCCACATATCAAATTATCAAAGTACCAAACGCGAATCATATGAGCGTGATGAAAACTAGCTTGACAATATTCCCATGTGTCCTCGGGAGCGCTTTTATCTATATAAGAGTTTGTCCAGACTTGTCCTTTGCTACAAAAAGGATTGGGCCATCTTGCTGCACTTTATGTACACTTGTTACTTGTTACTCGTTACCAATTATCTTATCACAAAACTATCTGTTCCCGATAATCTCAGTGCTTGTAGAGAATACCTTACTGAAAACCGCTTGTCATTTCCTTCTGCTCCTCGTTGGGTTCAACACTCTTACTTATCAAAAGGACTACGATAAATCCCCTATACTTGTGGGTCATCAAGACTCTTTTCTGGCGCCGTTGCCGGGGAGTGAAGCGCCTTTGGTAAGTGGAATTTGGTAAGGAAAATTTTATATAGTGTGCTGAAATTTACTGTCACTTGTTACTATGGAAAGTAATCCTTTGAGGGGCTTGTTCGGGGTATCTTCACCCCGACCGGTAGAGCAAATAGTTGCTCCTCAACCTACTGAACCTACTAAAAATGTCTACTTTGAAATTCCTTCGGGTATGATAGAGAAACTGCTAGCTAATCCTTTTGCCGGAGATGGAACATTGCATCCCGATTTACACCTAATCTATGTGGATGAAGTTTGTGGATTATTTAAGCTTGCAGGTATGCCCGATGATGTTATCAAGAAGAAGGTCTTCCCTTTATATTTGAAGGGAGATGCATTGACATGGTATAGGCTATGTGATGATATGGGATCATGGAACTACAAACGATTGAAATTGGAATTTCATCAAAAGTTTTATCCTATGCATCTTGTTCATCGTGATTGTAATTATATATATATATATATATATATATATATATATATATAATTTTTGGCCTCGCGAAGGAGAAAGCATCGCTCAAGCTTGGGGGAGGCTTAAGTCAATGTTATATTCATGCCCCAATCATGAGCTCTCAAGAGAAATGATTATTCAAAAAATTTATGCTCGGCTTTCTGACAACAATCGCTCCATGCTTGACACTTCTTGTACTGGTTCTTTTATGATGAAGACTATTGAAATCAAATGGGATTTATTGGAAAGAATTAAACGCAACTCTGAAGACTGGGATCTCGACGAAGGTAAGGAGTCAGGTATAACACCTAAGTTTGATTGTGTTAAATCTTTTATGGACACCGATGTTTTTCGTAAATTTAGCACTAAATATGGACTTGACTCTGAGATAGTAGCTTCTTTCTGGAAATCTTTGCTACTCATGTTGATCTCCCTAAGGAGAAGTGGTTTAAATATAATCCTCCCATTGAAGTAAAAGTAGTTGCACCTATTAAAGTTGAAGAAAAGACTGTCACTTATAATGATCCTATTGTTCCTGCTGCTTATGTTGAGAAACCACCTTTCCTTATTAGAATAAAGGATCATGCTAAAGCTTCAACTGTTGTCAACAAAAGTAATATTAGGACACACAAACCCCTGAGCAAATTAAAGTTGAACCTAATATTGCTATGGTTAAAGATCTCTTGGCTGATAATATCGATGGGCATGTTATTTACTTCTGTGATGAAACTGCTAGAATTGCTAAACCTGGTGCTAAAGATAAACATAGACCTGTGGTAGGCATGCCTGTTATTTCTGTTAAAATAGGAGATCATCGTTATCATGGCTTATATGATATGGGTGCTAGTGCTAGTGCAATAACTCATTCTTTATACGAAGAAATTATGCATGATATTGCACCTGCTGAGATAGAAGATATTGATGTTACCATTAAGCTTGCCAATAGAGATACTATTTCACCAATTGGGATTGTTAGAGATGTTGAAGTCTTGTGTGGGAAAGTTAAATATCCTGTTGATTTTCTTGTTCTTGGTTCCCCACAAGATAGCTTTTGTCCCATTATATTTGGTAGACCCTTCTTGAACACTGTCAATGCTAGGATAGACTGCGAAAAGGATGTTGTTACTATTGGTTTGGATGATATGTCTCATGAGTTTAATTTTGCTAAATTTCGTAGACAACCCCGTGATGAGGAATTACCTAATAAGGATGAAATTATTGGTCTTGCTTCTATTGCCGTGCCTCCTAATGATCCTTTAGAACAATATTTGCTTGACCATGAAAATGATATGTTTATGAATGAAAGAAGGGAAATAGATGAAGTATTCTGTAAACATGGACCTATTCTGGAACACAACTTGCCTGTTAAAATCCTAGGGGATCCTCCTCCATCCAAGGGTGATCTCGTGTTTGAGCTTAAACCTTTACCTGATACCCTTAAATATGCTTATCTTGACAAAAAGAAGATATATCCTGTTATTATTAGTGCTAACCTTTCAGAGAAAGAGGAAGAGAAATTATTGAAAACTTTGAAGAAGCACCGTGCTGCTACTGGATATACTCTTGATGATCTTAAGGGCATTAGTCCCACTCTATGTCAACACAAAATAAATTTGGAGAAAGACGCCAAACCAGTTATTGATCACCAACGACGGCTAAATCCTAAGATGAAAGAAGTGGTAAGAAAGGAAATACTAAAGCTCCTTGAGGCAGGTATAATTTATCCCGTTGCTGATAGTCAGTGGGTAAGTCCTGTCCATTGTGTCCCTAAGAAGGGAGGTATTACTGTCGTTCCTAATGATAAAGATGAATTGATCCCGCAAAGAATTATTACAGGTTATAGAATGGTAATTGATTTCCGCAAATTAAATAAAAGCTACTAAAAAGATCATTACCCTTTGCCTTTCATTGATCAAATGCTAGAAAGATTATCCAAACATGCACACTTTTGCTTTGTAGATGGCTACTCTGGTTTCTCTCAAATACCTGTGTCAGCTGATGATCAAGCAAAGACCACTTTTACTTGCCCTTTTGGCACTTTTGCTTATAGACGTATGCCTTTTGGTTTATGTAATGCACCTGCTACCTTTCAAAGATGCATGATGGCTATATTCTCTGACTATTGTGAAAAGATTTGTGAGGTCTTCATGGACGATTTCTCCGTTTATGGATCCTCTTTTGATGATTGCTTGAGCAACCTTGATCGAGTTTTGCAGAGATGTGAAGAAACTAATCTTGTCTTGAATTGGGAGAAGTGCCACTTTATGGTTAATGAAGGCATTGTCTTGGGGCATAAAATTTCTGAAAGAGGTATTGAAGTTGATAAAGCTAAGGTTGATGCTATTGAAAAGATGTTGTGTCCTAAGGACATCAAAGGTATAAGAAGTTTCCTTGGTCATGCCGGTTTTTATAGGAGGTTCATTAAGGACTTCTCAAAAATTTCTCGGCCTCTGACTAATTTATTACAAAAAGATATACCTTTTGTCTTTGATGATGATTGTGTAGAAGCATTTGAAATACTTAAGAAAGCTTTGATTTCTGCACCTATCGTTCAGCCACCTGATTGGAATTTACCCTTCGAAATCATGTGTGATGCTAGTGATTATGCTGTAGGTGCTGTTCTAGGGCAAAGAGTTGATAAGAAATTAAATGTTATCCAATATGCTACTAAAACTCTAGATACTACCCAGAGAAATTATGCTACTACTGAAAAAGAATTCTTAGCAGTTGTATTTGCTTGTGATAAGTTCCGACCTTATATTGTTGATTCTAAAGTAACTATTCACACTGATCATGCTGCTATTAAATATCTTATGGAAAAGAAAGATGCTAAACCTAGACTAATTAGATGGGTTCTCCTACTACAAGAATTTGGTTTGCATATTATTGATAGAAAGGGAGCTGAGAACCCCGTTGCAGACAACTTGTCTAGGTTAGAGAATGTTCTTGATGACCCACTACCTATTGATGATAGCTTTCCTGATGAACAATTAGCTGTCATAAATGCTTCTCGTACTGCTCCATGGTATGCTGATTATGCCAATTACATTGTTGCTAAATTTATACCACCTAGTTTCACATACCAGCAAAAGAAAAAGTTTTTCTATGACTTAAGACATTACTTCTAGGATGACCCACATCTTTATAAAGAAGGAGTAGATGGTGTTATTAGGCGTTGTATACCTGAGCATGAACATGAACAGATCCTACGCAAGTGTCACTCCGAGGCTTATGGAGCACACCACACGCTGGAGATAGAACTGCACATAAGGTATTGCAATCCGGTTTTTATTGGCCTACTCTCTTCAAGGATGCTCGTAAGTTTGTCCTGTCTTGTGATGAATGTCAAAGAATTGGTAATATTAGTAGACGTCAAGAAATGCCTATGAATTATTCACTTTTTATTGAACCATTTGATGTTTGGCGCTTTGATTATATGGGACCATTTCCTTCCTCTAATGGGTATACACATATTTTAGTTGTTGTTGATTACGTTACTAAGTGGGTGGAAGCTATTCCAACTAGTAGTGCTGATCATAACACTTCTATTACGATTCTTAAAGAAGTTATTTTTCCGAGGTTTGGAGTCCCTAGATATTTAATGACTGATGGTGGTTCACATTTTATTCATGGTGCTTTTCGTAAAATGCTTGCTAAGTATGATGTTAATCATAGAATTGCATCTCCTTATCACCCACAGTCTAGTGGCCAAGTAGAATTGAGCTATAGGGAGCTTAAATTAATTTTGCAAAAGACTGTTAATAGGTCTAGAAAGAATTGGTCCAAGAAACTTGATGATGCATTATGGGCCTATAGAACTGCATATAAAAATCATATGGGTATGTCTCCGTATAAAATGGTTTATGGAAAAGCATGTCACTTACCTCTCGAACTAGAACATAAGGCATATTGGGCTAGTAAAGAGCTCAATTATGATTTCAAACTTGCTGGTGAGAAGAGGCTATTTGACATTAGCTCACTTGATGAATGGAGAGCCCAAGCCTATGAGAATGCCAAACTATTTAAGGAAAAGTTAAAAGATGGCATGACAAAAGGATACAAAAGCGTGAGTTTAATGTAGGTGATTATGTGTTGCTATTCAACTCTCGTTTAAGATTTTTTGCAGGAAAACTTCTCTCTAAATGGGAAGGTCCTTACGTCATCGAGGAGGTCTATCGTTTCGGTGCCATAAAAATCAACAACTTCGAAGGCACAAATCCGAAGGTGGTGAACGGTCAAAGAATCAAACATTATATCTCAGGTAATCCCATAAATGTTGAAACTAATATTATTGAAACCGTAATCCCGGAGGAATACATAAGGGACACTTTCCAGAACATTTCAGACTCCGAAAAGGAATAGGTATGTGACACGGTAAGTAAACCGACTCCAAAACAGTTCTAATGGCAATTGTTCTCCGTTTTGGAATATTTAAGAAAATAGGAAAATAAGAAGTAGCCTGGGAAGGACACGAGGCTCCCACGAGGGTGGGAGGCACGCCCTACCCCCTGGGCGCGCCCCCTACCTCGTGGGCACCTCGTGCGCTCTCTGGACTCCGTTTTCTTGCACGATACTTCTTTTGGTCGGTAAAAATTCATTATATAATCTCCCGAAGGTTTTGACTCATGTATCACGCAAATATCCTCTGTTTTCATTTCGAGCTGTTTTCTGCCAGAGTCGTCAAGGCCAGGCGTCATGTCGTCCCCCTCCTCCAACAATGGTGACCACGATGCTTGGCTAATGAAGATAGAGCTGAAGAGGGAAGAACCCATGGAGGTCAACAAGGATGAAGGGATCAAGAAGGCCACGGAGGACCAGGCTCCAGCAGTAGAAGAAGACATCCCTCCACCTCATCAAAAACTTCTTACCCCAACTGAGATTGAAGCTTTCAAGATGATCGAGTTAGCTCGTATACAAAACAAGTATCTCACGCGTGAAAATATTTTATTGAAGGAGCATATCGTCGCACTCAAGGGCATTATCCACAAGTTGGAGGATCTCTTACGTTCAATGTGCGACTATCCATCATCACCACCATTTTCTTCACCAGCAAAGGAGATATAATCACATGGATATGGGCACTCCCCTTGGCAACTGCCAAGCTTGGGGGAGGTGCCCCGGTATCATATCACCATCACACTCCTATCTTTACCGTTTTTCTTAGTTCGATCCTTTTGGTAATATCTTGATCTGGTAGAATAAAGTTTTAGTATGATCTAGTTTTGAGTGTTGCTTATGATCCCTCTATGTAATCGAGTCCATGAGCTATATAATAAAGATCAGTGTTGAGTCAAGGGCTTGATTATCTTACTATGATCTTGAGTTAATAAAGAGAAATAAAGAGATCATATTGATCTTATGGAGAGTAATGACTTCACATATAAAGAGTATGATGATTAAAAGTTGTTGAGAGTTGACAAACATAGTTTTGGTCATCGTTGCAATTAATAGGAAGTAATAAAGAAAGACAGGTTTCACATACAAATATATTATCTTGGACATCTTTTATGATTGTGAGCACTCATTAAAATATGACATGCTAAAGAGTTGACGTTGGACAAGGAAGACAACGTAATGGGTTATGTTTTCTTATATCTGAAATAAAGTATATTGTCATGGATCATCCAACATGTTGAGCTTGCCTTTCTCCCTCATGCTAGCCAATTCTTTGCACCAAGTAGAGATACTACTTGTGCTTCTGAATACCCTTAAACCCAGTTTTGCCATGAGAGTCCACCATATCTACCTATGGATTGAGTAAGATCCTTCAAGTAAGTTGTCATCGGTGCAAGCAATAAAAATTGATTTCTAAATATGTATGACTTATTAGTGTGCAGAAAATAAGCTTTATACGATCTTGTGATGTGGAAGAAATAAAAGCGACGGACTGCATAATAAAGGTCCATATCACAAGTGGCAATATAAAGTGGCGTTCTTTTACATTAAGATTTCGTGCATCCAACCATGAAAGCGCATGACAACCTCTGCTTCCCTCTGCGAAGGGCCTATCTTTTACTTTTATCTTCTACCTTATGCAAGAGTCATGGTGATCTTCACCTTTCCTTTTTACATTTTATCCTTTGGCAAGCACATTGTGTTGGAAAGATCCTGATATATATATCCAATTGGATGTAAGTTTGCATGAATTATTATAGTTGACATTACCCTTGAGGTAAAAGGTTGGGAGGCAACACTATAAGCCCCTATCTTTCTCTGTGTCCAATTAAAACTCCATACCCATAAGTATAGCGTGAGTGTTAGCAATTGTGAAAGACTAAATGATAGTTGAGTATGTGGAATTGCTGAAAAGCTCTTACATAGACTCTTTATGATGTTATGATAAATTGCAATTGCTTCAATGACTGAGATTATAGTTTGTCGGTCTTCAATGAAGTTTCTGATTCGTACTTAACATTGTGAATAGATTATTACTTGAGCATAAGAAATCATATGACAAATATATATATGTTGCTGTTATAAGAATGATCATGATGCCCTCATGTCCGTATTTTATTTTATCGACACCTCTATCTCTAAGCACGTGGACATATTTATCGTTATCGGCTTCCGCTTGAGGACAAGCGAGGTCTAAGCTTGGGGGAGTTGATACGTCCATTTTGCATCATGCTTTTATATCGATATTTATTGCATTATGGGATGTTATTACACATTATGTCACAATACTTATGCCTATTCTCTCTTATTTTACAAGGTTTACATGAAGAGGGAGAATGCCGGCAGCTGGAATTCTGGGCTGGAAAAGGAGCAAATATTAGAGACCTATTCTGCACAGCTCCAGAAGTCCTGAAACTTCACGGCAGTCATTTTTGGGATTTATAAAAAATACTGAGCGAAGAAAATACCAGAGGGGGCCCACACCCTGGCCACGAGGGTGGGGGCGCGCCCTACCCCCCTGGGCGCGCCTCCCTGCCTCGTGGGCCCCCTAGCAGGCCTCCAGTGCCCATCTTCTTCTATATGAAGTCTTTCGTCCGAGAAAAATCATAAGCAAGCTTTCGGGAAGAAACTCCGCCGCCACGAGGCAGAACCTTGGCGGAACCAATCTAGGGCTCCGGCGGTGCTGTTCTGTCGGGAAACTTCCCTCCGGGAGGGGGAAGTCATCGCCATCGTCATCACCAACGATCCTCTCATCAGGAGGGGGTCAATCTTCATCAACATCTTCACCAGCACCATCTCCTCTCAAACCCTAGTTCATCTCTTGTATCCAATCTTTGTATCCAAACCTCATATTGGTACCTGTAGGTTGCTAGTAGTGTTGATTACTCCTTGTAGTTGATGCTAGTTGGTTTACTTGGTGGAAGATCATATGTTCAGATCCATTATGCATATTAATACCCCTCTGATCATGAACATGAATATGATTTGTGAGTAGTTTCTTTTGTTCCTGACGACATGGGAGAAGTCTTGCTATAAGTAGTCATGTGAATTTGGTATTCGTTCGATATTTTGATGAGATGTATGTTGTCTCTCCTCTAGTGGCGTCATGTGAACGTCGACTACATGACACTTCACCATTGTTTGGGCCTAGAGGAAGGCATTGGGAAGTAATAAGTAGATGATGGGTTGCTAGAGTGACAGAAGCTTAAACCCTAGTTTATGCGTTGCTTCGTAAGGGGCTGATTTGGATCCATATGTTTCATGCTATGGTTAGGTTTACCTTAATACTTCTTTTGTAGTTGCGGATGCTTGCAATAGGAGTTAATCATAAGTGGGATGCTTGTCCAAGTAAGGACAGCGCCCAAGCACCGGTCCACCCACATATCAAATTATCAAAGTACTGAACATGAATCATATGAGCGTGATGAAAACTAGCTTGACGATATTCCCATGTGTCCTCGGGAGCGCTTTTCTCTATATAAGAGTTTGTCCAGGCTTGTCCTTTGCTACAAAAAGGATTGGGCCATCTTGCTGCAGTTTATTTACACTTGTTACTTGTTACCCGTTACCAATTATCTTATCACAAAACTATCTGTTACCGATAATCTCAATGCTTGCAGAGAATACCTTACTGAAAACCGCTTGTCATTTCCTTCTGCTCCTCGTTGGGTTCGACACTCTTACTTATCGAAAGGACTACGATAGATCCCCTATACTTGTGGGTCATCAGTGATGTCATGTGAACGTCGACTGCATGACACTTCACCATATTTGGCCCTAAGGGAATGCATTCTGGAGTAGTAAATAGATGGTGGGTTGCGAGAGTGACAGAAACTTAAATCCTGGTTTATGCACTATTCCATAAGGGACCGATTGGATCCTAGAGTTTAATGCTATGGTTAGGATTTATCCTTAATACTTTTCTCGTAGTTGCGGATGCTTGCGGGAGGGTTAATCATAGGTAGGAGGTTTATTCAAGTAAGAACAGCACCTAAGCACCGGTCCACCCACATATCAAATTATCAAAGTAGCGAACACAAATCAAATCAACATGATGAAAGTGACCCCTCAAGAACACTTTGCTTATCATAAGAGACCGTTTTGGCCTGTCCTTTGCCTCAAAAGGATTGGGCTACCTTGCTGCATACTTATTGCTACTATCGTTACTTGCTTGTTACAAACTATCTTGCTATCAAACTACTCACTACTTACAGTTTCAGCACTTGCAGACATTACCTTACTGAAAACTACTTGTCATTTCCTTCTGCTCCTCGTTGGGTTCGACACTCTTACATATCGAAAAGAGCTACAATTGATCCCCTATACTTGTGGGTCATCAAAGCTATTTTTTGGCGCCGTTGCCGGGGAGTGAAGCGCCTTTGGTAGGTGGAATTCGATAAGGAAACATTTATATAGTATGCTGAAATTTATTGTCACTTGTTACTATGGAAAACAATCCTTTGAGGGGTTTGTTCAGGGTATCTTCACCTCGTCCGGAACCACAATTAATTTCCCCTCAACCTACTGCACCTACTGAAAATATTGAATATGAAATTCCTTCGGGTATGATAGAACAACTGCTAGCTAATCCTTATGCAGGAGATGGAAGCGGACATCCTAATATGCACTTGATACATGTAGAACAAATTTGTGGATTGTTCAAGCTTGCAGGTTTACTCGGAGATGAGGTGATGAAAAAGGTTTTCCCTTTATCTTTGAAGGGAAAGGCATTGGCATGGTATAGGCTATGCGATGATATTGGATCATGGAATTGTAATCGTTTAAAATTGGAGTTTCACCAAAATTTTATCATATGCAACTAGTTCATCATGATCGGAATTATATATATAATTTTTGGCCTCGTGAAGGAGAAAGTATCGCTCTAGCTTGGGGGAGGCTTAAGTCAATGTTATATTCATGCCCCAATCATGATCTCTCAAGAGAAATTATTATTCATAACTTTTATGCTCGGCTTTCCCGGAATGATCAAACCATGCTGGATACTTCTTGTGCTGGTTCTTTTATGAAGAAAACTATTGAATTCCAGTGGGATCTTTTGGAAAGAATTAAACGCAACTCTGAATATTGGGAACTCGAGAAGGTAAAGAGTCAGGTATAAAGCTTAAGTATGATTGTGTTAAATCTTTTATGGATACCAATGCTTTTCAAAAGTTTAGCACTAAATATGGACTTGACTCTGAGATAGTAGCCTCCTTTTGTGAATCATTTGCTACTCATGTTGAACTCCCTAAAGAGAAGTGGTTTAAATATCACTCACCTATTAAAGCAGAAATTAAAGAACCAGTACCAGTTAAAGAAGAAACTATACTCTACAATGTTGATCTAGTTGTTCCTACTGCTTATATTGAGAAACCTCCTTTTCCTGTGAGGATAAAGGAACATGCTAAAGTTTCAACTGTGGTTAACAAAAGCTTCTGTTAGAACACCTAAACCTGATGAACAAATTAGAGTTGAACCTAATATTGCTATGGTTAAAGATCTCTTAGAAGAAGATGTGGATGGGCTTGTTATTTACTTCTTTGAAGAAGCTGCTAGAATTGCTAAACCCGATAAAAGGGATAAATATAGACTAGTTGTTGGCCTGCCTGTCATTTTAGTTAAAATAGGAGATCATTGTTATCATGATTTATGTGACATGGGTGCTAGTGTGAGTGCTATTCCTTACAAGTTATATCAAGAAATTAGGGAAGACATAGCACCTACAAAGTTAGAAGACATATATGTTACTATTAAACTTGCAAATAGAGACACCATATCACCTTGTGGGATTATTAGAGATGTTGAAGTCTTGTGTAGGAAACTAAAATACCCTACTGATTTTCTTGTTCTTGGTTTCCCACAAGATGACTTCTGTCCCATTATCTTTGGTAGACCTTTCTTGAACACAGTTAATGCTAAGATAGATTGCCAGAAACAAACTATGGGTGTTAGCTTTGGTGATGAGTCTCATGAGTTTAATTTTTCCAAGTTTAGTAGAAATCATCATGAAAAAGAATTGCCTAGTAAGGATGAATAAATTGGTCTTGCTTATATTGCTGTGCCACCTACTGATCCTTTAGAACAATACTTGCTAGACCATGAAAATGATTTACATATGCATGAAAGAAATGAAATAGATAATATTTTCTTTGAACAACGTCCTCTACTTAAACACAATTTGCCTATTGAAACTCTGGGAGGTCCTCCTCCACCTAAAGGTGATCCTGTGTTTGAATTAAAACAATTGCCAGACACATTAAAATATGCTTATCTTGATGAAAAGAAAATATATCCTGTTTATTAACAATGCTAACCTTTCAGAACATGAAGAAGAAAGATTATTGAAAGTTCTAAGGAAGCACCAGGCTGCTATTGGATATACTCTTGATGATTTAAAGGGCATTAGTCCCACTCTATGTCAGCACAAAATTAATATGGAACCTGATGCTAAACCAGTTGTTGATCATCAACGTCGATTAAATCCAAAGATGAAAGAGGTGGTAAGAAAGGAAATATTAAAACTTCTGGAAGCAGGTATAATCTATCCCATAGCTGATAGTAGATGGGTAAGTCTTGTTCATTGTGTCCCTAAGAAAGGAGGTATAACTGTTGTTCCTAACGATAAGAATGAACTTATTCCACAAAGAATTGTTACACGCTATAGAATGGTAATTGATTTTAGAAAATTAAATAAAGCAACTAGAAAAGATCATTACCCTTTGCCTTTTATTGATCAAATGCTTGAAAGATTATCTAAGCACACACACTTTTGCTTCCTTGATGGATATTCTAGCTTTTCACAAATACATGTTTCTCAACCTAATCAAGAAAAGACCACTTTTACTTGTCATTTTGGAACCTATGCTTATAGACATATGCCTTTTGGTTTATGTAATGCACCTGCTACCTTTCAAAGATGCATGATGGCTATATTCTCTGACTTTTGTGAAAAGATTGTTGAGGTTTTCATGGATGACTTCTCTGTTTATGGGAAGTCTTTTGATGATTTTAAGCAATCTTGATCGAGTTTTGCAGAGATGTGAACAAACAAATCTTGTTTTGAATTGGGAGAAGAGCCACTTTATGGTTAATGAAGGCATTGTCTTGGGTCATAAAATTTCTGAAAGAGGTATTGAGGTGGACCAAGCTAAGGTTGATGCTATTGAGAAAATGCCGTGTCCTAAGGACATCAAAGGTATTCGTAGTTTCCTAGGTCATGCTGGTTTCTATAGGAGATTTATCAAAGACTTTTCTAAAATTTCTAGGCCTCTTACTAATCTTTTGCAAAAGGATATTCCTTTTGTGTTTGACGATGATTGTCTGGAAGCCTTTGAAACACTCAAGAAAGCTTTAATTACTGCACCTATAGTTCAACCACCTGACTGGAACTTGCCTTTTGAAATTATGTGTGATGCTAGTGATTATGCTATTGGTGTTGTTCTAGCACAAAGAGTTGATAAGAAATTGAATGTTATTCATTATGCTAGTAAAACTCTAGACAATGCTCAAAGAAATTATGCTACTACTGAAAAAGAATTCTTAGCAGTGGTGTTTGCTTGTGATAAATTTAGGCCTTACATTGTTGATTCCAAAGTAACTGTTCACACAGACCATGCTGCTATTAAATATCTTATGGAAAAGAAAGATGCTGAACCTAGACTTATTCGTTGGGTTCTCTTGTTACAAGAATTTTATTTGCATATTGTTGATAGAAAAGGAGCTGAGAACCCCGTAGCTGATAACTTGTCTAGGCTTGAAAATGTGCTTGATGACCCATTACCTATTGATGATAGCTTTCCTGATGAGTAGTTAGCTACAATAAATGTTGCTAATAGTACTCCTTGGTATGCTGACTATGCTAATTATATTGTTGCCAAATATTTGCCACCTAGCTTTACTTACCAATAAAAGAAAAAATTCTTCTATGATTTAAGACATTACTTTTGGGATGACCCACATCTTTATAAAGAAGGAGTAGATGGTATTATTAGACATTGTGTACCTGAGCATGAACAGGGACAAATCGTATGGAAATGTCACTCCGAACCCTATGGAGGGCATCATGCTGGAGATAGAACTGCTCATAAGGTACTGCAATCTGGATTTTATTGGCCTACTCTCTTCAAGGATGCTCGTAAGTATGTCTAATCTTGTGATGAATGCCAAAGAATAGGTGTTGGGGATATGACTATTGGGTATGACCCGCCCAGGAGGGGCTGGGTTATCCCAATGGCGGTTCATCAAGACGAAGCCCATGAAGATGTTGAAGATGGCGGTTCATGAAGGAGACTTGTTAAAAGGCCCAAAGACCAAAGGCGGCTTAAAGCCCATAAAGTGTAAACCGCCATATATGTATAACTTGTATTGTAAGGCAAGTGTAATTAGTTACCAGGCCGGACACGTTTATGAGCCGGCCGGGACTCCATAAGTCGTAGGGCGTCAACCTGTGTATATAAAGGGACGACCCGGCGACGGTTTAGGGTAAGAGAGAACAGATCAAAAGCTAGGTCAAGCGTATTTGCTCCCTGGTAATCGAGACATAAGCAATACCACCTCAAACTGGATTAGGCCTTTACATTCACCGCAAGGGGCCGAAACAGTATAAACTCCCTGTGTCCTTTGTCCCGTTTAACCCCTTTAAGCTAACCAAGTTGTGATGGCTCCACGACTAAGTCCTCACACTAGGACATCTGCCGTGACAATTCCACGACAGTTGGCGCCCACCATGGGGCCAGCGCACGGTGGTTTCGAGTTCTTACATGGCAGCTTCAAAGGGATCAAGGGATACGATGTGGGCCGGATGACCAAGAGTCGTCGCGGCAAGCTCTACATCGACAATGCGGGCTGGGGCCCCGAGGCCGGCTCAATCGAGTATGGGTACCGGGTCCCCTTCGGCGGAATCCACGTCTTCATCGGCAAGATCGGCGAACCGGGTGTCGGTGTCAAAACTGGCAGATCTCGGGTAGGGGGTCCCGAACTGTGCATCTTAGGATCGAAGGTAACAGGAGACAGGGACACGATGTTTACCCAGGTTCGGGCCCTCTTGATGGAGGTAATACCCTACTTCCTGCTTGATTATCTTGGATGAATATGGGGTTTACAAGAGTTGATCTACCTCGAGATCGTAATGGCTAAACCCTAGATGTCTAACCTATATGATTATGATTGCCTCTACGTACTAAACCCTCCGGTTTATATAGACACCGGAGGGACCTAGGGTTGTACAGAGTTGGTTTATAGAGAAAGGAATCTTCACATCCGAACGCCAAGCTTGCCATCCACGCAAAGGAGAGTCCCGTCTGGACACGGAGAAAATCCTCCGCCTTTATCTTCACGGGCCATTAGTCCGGCCCATGTCACATAGCCCAGACGCCCAAGGACCCCTTAATCCAGGACTCCCTCAGTAGCCCCTGAACTAGGCTTCAATGACGATGTGTCCAGCGCGCAGATTGTCTTCAACATTGCAAGGCGGGTTCCTCCTCCGAATACTTCAAAGTAGCCCTCGAACATAGAAAACGTGTCCGGCTCTGCGAAACAGACACCACACACAACCACAATAGGGTGTAATATTTAACAAGTCCCATCTACTGACAACTTTTGTGGTGAGACATTACGTCCCTTGCCTGGTTATTATTTCGAACCATCTTTCAGCCTCTCGCTCCACGTTACGAGACGCGGTCTTTATTGGCACATCTTGTCAAAGCATAGATCGTGCCCCCTTATCATGGGATTCTTATCAATATGGGCGTGGTTAATCCAACCATTTCGTTTGCACGATCCTTTGGGAATAGGCGAGCTTTAAGGCCCATGAGGAGGCGTTCGATATTCATCGCCTTTATAAAGGGGTACAGACCCATCTTTCTCCCCCACGCCTACCTCTTCCCGAGCCTTTCCAGCCTCAAGCTCCAGCACCCAGGTCTCGATTTCTTTCATTGCTACCAAGCCTTCTAGTTATATCTGGATCCAGCTCCCAAGGCAGGTGAGCGGCCTCCTCGGTCACCGAGGAAGATATCGCGAAGCTCCGGGAGGCGAGGTACCTGACTACGGAAATCCCCCACAGGCTCCCTGCCAAGGGGCAGGTTATCCCTACACCAAAATCCGGCGAGAGGGTTGTATTCATCTCTCACTTCCTCCCTGGGCTAGGGTTCGCTCTCCACCCCTTCGTTCTATTATGGGCTAGATTTTCACGATCTAGCTCCAGACTCCTTTCTTCACATCTCGGCGTTTATCGTCATGTGTGAGGCTTTTCTCCGCATCCCTCCACACACTTCGGCCTATGGCTCAAGACCTTCAATGTGAAGCCGAAGATAGTCGACGAGGAGTAGGCGGAGTGCGGCGGTGCTATGGTGAGCAAGCTCGCCAATACTATCTGGCCAAAAGGCACCTTCACGGAAACCTCCAACTTATGGCAACGGGAGTGGTTCTATATCACCGAACCCCGCGGTACCAAATGGGCAGCCACGCCTGCATTCCGGTCTGGCCCTCCATTGCGGCTCGCATCATGGATTAATAAGGGGCTAGACTGGGGATCAACTGATGAAGTGCAGACGCTGCAAAGTCGTATCCAGAGCATCCTCAAAAAGGACACCGGCCTCATTAACGTGATCCAGGTGATGCTAGTCCACCGGATCCTCCCGTGCCAGCGATGGCCTCTCCGCATGTGGGAGTTCAATCCGGAAGGACCGCAGACCCTTCAGCAATTCTTCGGCACAACGCACAAAGGGATGTGGAAACTATTCTTCAAGACTCGAAAGTAGTGGTCGGACACATCCGAGGACATCGGCCTCGACTGCAACCATCCGGATACCTCGGTAAGCACCCAACTTCTGAACGCAACTCGGTTGATTATCCCATAGCGATGTACTGAGAAACCTATCTTCGACCAGGGCTGGATAAAGAAGGCGGAACGAATTAGGTGTTCAGCTCCACTTCCCGAAGACTCGGCTGATCATGTGTAAATGAGGATGCTGGCCCCGACACCGTATCAAATGCCGGCGAAGGAGGACAGGAAGAAGAACAAAAGGGCTGAAGGTGGCCTCCGCTCTAAAGGTATACTGGACGCTACGTCCAGGGAGACTGAAGCTCCCTCTCCTGAAGATGAAGATGAAGGGGAAGAATAAGGTGATATCCCTTCTCCCCACGAAAAGAAAAGGACTGCCTCCAAAGACTTGGAGGTGGAGGCACCCAAGAGAGGGAAGATATCCCTGTCAGATGGTTCGGGTTCGGAAGCCGATGTTGACGCAAAGCACCTCTCTAGGGGAAAGCCCCTTGCCGAATCGTAATTGAACAAGGATGCTCTAGACATGTCCCATTATTTTCGGGTTGCAAGGGTAACATTTAAACTATATGTTTGCAGTCCGGCCTGCTATCTACCTCAACAGTCCTCCTCATCGGGGGACTTGCCTCCGGAGATGATGGAAAGTGAGATGCCTCCACAGGCTTCCTCGCCCCTAAGGGCGGACGACTTCGAGGTGTCGTCCCGGAGGATCTCCCCTGACCATCCTGCGGCGCGGGGGACAATGAAGATAGCGCCCGAGGGTGATAATTCGATCGTCAAGGGTCCAGGGGAGGCAGCCCCCACGGGGACCAACAATGAGGGCCCCGAATTATCCGGTTTACAGCCGAAGATGACTCTAGGGTCGAGTAAGTGTACCCCTTTGAAGGGAGTCCGTACTCCCGCAGCAGCCTCCAGGAATCCGGAGGTGTCGGATACTCTGATGGGCACATTGCAAAGTGCGTCCATCTCAGAGGAACATCGTACCTTAATGGGTACGGTAGTTGAGAGGATTCTGTCCGCGAGAAGCGGATTGAATGAAGCCTTCACGGGCCTGCTGAGTGGCTTCAAGGTATGCAATGTAATATCTTTAACCGCTATTAACATGCAAAATGCACCTGTGTATAGATAGTAGCCCCTGAGACTCTGGTCGGTTTCCATAGGGAGGCGATCAGAGGATCAAAAAGATATGCTCAGGAAGTAACATAATTAATTTGAAAACAGGCTGTTATGTCAATGGCGACCGCCCAAGCTGCAGAAGTTGCATATCTAAAGCATAATCTTGAGTTAGCTGATGAGGACATTACTCTTATTAATAGGCGGCTCGACGAGGCACAAGGTATGTTTTGGGACAACCCGCTTATGCATGTATAATAGTATGAGCACGAAGCTGAAAATTATACACTGTGACATGCATAACTGTAGATGGTGCTGCCGCGGTTGAGACCCTTCCGGCCGAGCTTGCCCAGGCCAAGGAGCAGGCCAGAGTGAGCAATGCGGCTGCCAAGAAGGCGACTGCTGATTTAAAGGCCGAACAGGCTAGTCGGCGCTAGTGCGAGGAGAGAATATCTACCATATAGCAAGAGCTAAAGGATGCCACTGGCAAATGCAAATCACTCGAGGAGGATAACAAAAGCCAAGGCAGCCGAACTCGACAAGGCCTTACAAGAGGCGAGAGAAGCACGGTCCGAGTCTAGAGCGGCTCGAGAGGAGATCCGACAAGCTGGGGAGATAGCGGCTGGTAAGCCCTTTCTTTTATAGACTAAGTTCAGTGACCGAAGTATGCTCTGCTTAATCAATTGTGGAGTTCTCCATACGCATTCTTGGACCTGCCGAAGAGTGTCTCCGACGCGGCACAGTTCTTCCAAGCGCAGGAAGGACATGTTGCGGAGAAGCTTTTCTGGTCACAATTCAACGTGCCACGGCGTCCGACGTTGCTGAACGAACAGATGGCCCAGTGGGCCGAGCTCCACAATATGTCCGGAGCTGCCATGAAGGACGTCGTGGCCCGGCTATGGCCGGCTAAACCCATTCCGAACAGCTATTTTGTTTTGGTGCAGTGACTTGTCGATGCAGTGTCGCGTATCGACGCCGTCAAGTGGTCGTCGTGCATAGAAGGTGCCCGGATGGCCTTCGCCCGCGTCAAGATGTACTGGGCAAAGATGAAGGCCATCGATGTTGCAGCTAAGGGCCCGCCCGGAGGCAAGGACCATCGCACGCCGGAGCATTATTTAGAGGACGTCCTAGAGGGCGCCCGCTTGATAGAGGGTTAGTGCTCGAAGGATATTATGTTCGAATAAATGCACCGGAATTGTGAGAACAATATTATGATACATTAAGGTTGTGTTATATTCATACCTTTGCCTGAAAGTTATTTCCTCCTGTGCGGCCGTTTTTTATAATCTGAAAGTTTGCCAGTCGTCGGCTATGGCCCCCTCGCATATAATACGGGGGTGTTCGGAATGGTACCTAATCACTCTTGACCCAACGTCTTGGTCCTTAACGGAGGTGTCAGTGCAACGAACTAGGCAATCGGACTATAGGGCTTTAACACTTTCACTTAGCCATAGGAGTTTGACGGTGGGTCTACGAGGTAGCCCCTGGTATGTATGCGGTTATCCGAATACGGTTGCGTTACATAGGTGACCCAAAAAACGGTCCTTCGTGTAGTACGGAAGAAATCACAAAAGATTCTAATAGGTCGCCGAGTGGTTGACTAGCTCCCGCATCATGACAGTTATTTTTCTTTCTCTACTGAGGTGTTTAACCAGGTGAACCGGAAACACAATCGAGTAGTTCTCCCTTTACTACCCTAGCCGATAAGACGGAATGTAAGGTAGTAAGCACAGGAGCCGGGCAACCCAACTATTGACCAAAGACATGATTCAGAGCTGATGCATATAATGCCAAACTTGTGACGCCGAAGTATGCTGTAGAGCTATTCGGACTTTTCGGCAACCCATATGTTATCGTATCGAGCCCCTGGCGATCTGTGCCGAGGTGTGTGCATGAAACAACCGAAGAAGCAAATACTGAAGACGGATTATGTTCACTAGAATCTGATTGATACGTCGAACGCAATCTTACAGATTATAACACCACTACCCAGGCCATTTTACATGCCAGGGGTCGAAGGCTGAGGAAAAAGGCTCTATACAGGTTTTAAATAGAGTGTTTGGTCTACAGAAAATCTTTTGGACCTCCTGCCGCATGTCTACGCTGTCTTTGCCTCAGCGAAAAGGATTCCTTAAAAGGAGTAATCTTTGGTTATTTGTACGAAACCGGGCTCAAAAAGAGTCCTTGTAGGTCCGTAGGATGAACTGGTTTTGATTCACCTGTGGCCAAAGATAAGATATAGTTAGAAAAGAGAAGAAGGCTGTAGGAGGGCGAACCGTATTGTATGCCTGTCCGTATTGTGCCTCCGCCAATGACCAAGGTATTTTAAGTGCATAATTATGCATGCGCGATACGAACTTCGCGGGTATATGTGGCGAACGACGGAGGCGGAACTGCTAATCCAGCTCTAAAATTGACCAGTCCTGTGTAATAGAGGCCGACGGCTTAATGGTCGATGAGATATGCGGCTTGACGGGGCCGCTTTGTACTTCGGCTGCGATGGCCGCGGTATGCTCCTCGGTACGGAGGGAGCGTTCCGTGTTTCCGTTGATCGTGATGACGCCGCATGGACCGGGCATCTTAAGCTTTAGATAGGCGTAGTGTGGGACCGCATTGAAACGAGCAAAAGCGGTCCGCCCGAGCAGTGCATGGTAGCTACTGTGGAACGGGACAATATCGAAGATCAAGTCTTCGCTTCAAAAGTTGTCCGGCGAACCGAAGACGACTTCCAATGTGATTGAGCCCATGCAGTGAGCTTCAACGCCGGGTATTACTCCCTTGAAGGTAGTTGTGGTGGACTTGATCCTTGAGGGATCAATGCCCATCTTGCGGATAGTGTCTTGATAGAGTAAATTAAGGCTACTGCCGCCATCCATAAGGACTCGCATGAGATGGAATCCATCGATAATTGGATCGAGGACCAGAGCTGCCGAACCTCCGTGACGGATACTGGTTGGGTGGTCCTTGCGATCAAAAGTGATCGAGCAGGCCACCCATGGGTTAAATTTTGGGGCGATCGGCTTTATGGCGTAGACGTCTCGTAGTGCACGCTTGCACTCCCTTGTAGGGATATGCGTCACATATATCATGTTTACTGTTTTTACTTCAGGGGGAAATTGCTTCTGTCCCCCGGTGTTCGGTTGGCGAGTCTCTTCGTCTTCGCTGTCATTGGGCGGCCCCTTCCCTTTGTGTTCGGCATTGAGCTTGCCGGCTTGTTTGAAAACCCAGCAATTTCTGTTGGTATGGTTGGCGGGTTTGTCAGGGCTGCCATGAATCTGACAGGGCCGATCCAGTATCTTGTCTAAACTGGATGGACCATCTCTGTTTGCCTTGAATGGCTTCTTCCATTGACCGGATTTGGGGCCACTGAATCCCGCGTTGATCGCTGTGTCTTGGGTTCCTGCATTATTGTTTTGACGCTTGCTTTTATTGCGTTGTGTCTTGCCATTGCCGTCCCTGGCTTCGGAGGTGCCAGGATCGCTGGTGCTATTGCTTCTACGAGCAAGCCAGCTATCTTCTCCCACGCAAAAGCGGGTCATTAGTGCGGTAAGAGCTGCCATGGACCTAGGTTTTTCTTGGCCGAGGTGATGTGCAAGCCACTCATCTCGGACACTATGTTTAAAGGCCGCGAGGGCTTTGGCGTCTGGACAGTCGACAATTTGGTTCTTTTTAATTAGGAACCTAGTCCAAAGTTTCCTGGCTGACTCTCCGGGCTGCTGGATGATGTGACTGAGGTCATCAGCGTCTGGAGGCCGGGCATATGTACCTTGGAAGTTGTCGCGAAAGGCGTCTTCCAAGTCTTCCCAGTTGCCAATGGAGTTCTCTGGGAGGCTGTTTAGCTAGTGCCGGGCTGGTCCCTTTAATTTTAGTGGGAGGTATTTGATGGCATGGAGATCATCACCGCGGCCATGTGGATATGGAGAAGAAAATCCTCAATCCATACTACGGGGTCGGTTGTTCCATCATATGATTCGATATTCATAGGTTTAAACCCTTCTGGGAATTCATGCTCCATTACTTCCTCGATGAAGCATAGGGGGTGTGCAGCGCCTCTATAACGGGCGACGTCGCGATGGAGTTCGGTGGACGTCCCTATGCGGTTTTCACCCCGAGTGAGGTTGTGTTGATCAGGCTGGGCCTGATAGTCGTCCTCTCGTGTTGGGGCACGTCCCCTTGACCCGTAGATTGATCTGGCTAGGCCTACCCTAGTGTCCAGGTCCTGTCGTAGGTGTAATCCCGGGCCACTGTCTCCCTACCTTTACGGCGGGGTAATGTGGGATGGTGTTCGGCTTGGGTAGTCGTTCTGTCTCGGCCACGCGGTAGCCGGTCTGGTTTATCGGCTGCGTTACACGCTGATGTTAGGGGATCCCGCGCCTCAACATCGAATTGGGGTAACAACTTGCGCTTCGGGTAGCTTTTGGTTGGTCGTGCGCAGCCGTATTCCTCGGCTGCCAGGACATTAGTCCATCTATCGTTGAGCGTATCTTGTTTGTCTTGAAGCCGTTGCTGCTTCCTTTTCAGGCTCCTCGCGGTTGCGATGAGCTGTTGCTTAAAGCGTTCTTGCTCGAGGGGTTCCTCTGGCACGATGAAGTCTTCGTCGCCGAGGCTTATTTCATCTTCGGAGGGTGGCATATAATTGATGTCCTCCGAGTCCTCGTTCCCGACTGGCTCGTCAGGGTTACCCTGCCCCTCCTCCCTATCATCATGTTCAGATGTTGGTTTGATGGGGGCGTCTGGGTCTTCGGCATTCTCCAGAGTGTTATCGTCTCCATTGCCAGTATTGCTTTCTTTGTCGCAGCGTGATTTTGAACGGCACCGCTGATGCCGCCGCTTTGGTGGTTTATCAGTGCTATTGTCCTTGATTGGATCCTTACTACCTTCATCGCCATCCTCTTTTGGCGTATCCACCATGTATACGTCGTATGTGGAGGTGGCCGCCCAGCGTCCGGTATGCGGCGGGTTTTGGCTTTGTTCATCTCCGGCATCGACGTCCATACCATAGATGTCTTCGGAGTTACGGTCAAGCATGTCGGTTAGGTCCTCGACAGTGGCTATGAAGTGGGTGGTGAGTGGGACGTAAAATTCCCCGCTCTCAGCCCCTAGCCCGGGCTGGGCGTAGTTCGGACGTCGTTCCTCTGTAATGATGAGGGATCGCATTAAGTCCAGAGTCTCGCTTAAAAGCGAGGTTCGGCCAGGGAGATAAAAACCTCTAGCGTCGGGCGAGGTGAAGGTCTCCTGGCCGTGCTCATCAGCCGTAGATCACGAGAGTTCGGATTCAAAATCCGGGGATGAGTCCGGCCTTCCCGTACCAGGGGAAATCCGGTATGACTTCGGGATAACCAATGACACTGTTTCCTCTGGATCAGCGGTAGTAGGTTTGATAACCGATGCGAATCCGGCGGGCTCCAGGCCCCCGTCCTCGGATTCAGCGGTTTGCTCCGGCTCTAGGGCCTGAGCAGTGGTCGAAGCCGTGAATCCTTCAAAGGTCAAGTTTCCTCGGATATCGGCGACATAGTTCAGATTCCCAAAACTGATCTGATGACTGGGGGCGTAGCTGTCGATCTGTTTGAGGTGGCCAATTGAGTTGGCACGCTGCGCGAAGCCGCTGAACACGAAGATTTGGGTGGGGAGGAAAGTCTCACCTCGAACAGTGTTGTTATAGATGATTGATGGAGCCACCGAGCCTTCTGTCGACGGCACAGTGGAATTCTCAGTGAAAGCACCAATGTCGATGTCAAAACCGGCAGATCTCGGGTAGGGGGTCCCGAACTGTGCGTCTTAGGATCGAAGGTAACAAGAGACAGGGATACGATGTTTACCCAGGTTCGGGCCCTCTTGATGGAGGTAATACCCTACTTCTTGCTTGATTATCTTGGATGAATATGGGGTTTACAAGGGTTGATCTACCTCGAGATCGTAATGGCTAAACCCTAGATGTATAGCCTGTATGATTATGATTGCCTCTACGGACTAAACCCTCCAGATTATATAGACACCGGAGGAACCTAGGGTTGTACAGAGTCAGTTTATAGAGAAAGGAATCTTCACATCCGAACGCCAAGCTTGCCATCCACGCAAAGGAGAGTCCCATCCGGACACGGAGAAAATCCTCCGCCTTGTATCTTCACGGGCCATTAGTTCGGCCCACGTCACATAGCCCGGACGCCCGAGGACCCCTTAATCCAGGACTCCCTCATCGGGCCCTGAGCCGGACATCTGCACCGACATCATCGAGACGGCTCAGCGTGCATGACCCACCCGAGTTCAACCCGCCGTGAAGCGCGCCTTCGTTGGATTCATCCATGGGGCGGAATTTGAGGAAGGACCCATGTCCGGCGGCGAGACAGCCATCTACTCTGATGGTGAATCGTCCACACGCGAGACTAATTCAATGTATCAGCTGCAAGATGGCCGGTTTGGGGGCTATTCCGATGGCGACAGTATTCTGGACCCCTATGAGCCGCCGAGTAGGGTCGCAATTTTCATAGCCGGTACACAGCCAGCACCGAATTCTACAACTGCAGCAGTGATGATTTCCGGCTCAGCAGCGGCAACGGCAGCCGGGGTAGGAGGCCCTGTGAGCCCGCCGGCTCAGGTCCTGACCGACCTACTGGACAGTCTGACAACATTGTTAGCAGCAAATATTAACCCGGCAAATCAAGATCAACACAACACATAGGTTGCGAAATTGCGTGATGAGATAGCACAAGCCAAGGAGGATCTCGCGGCTGAGGACGCTGGGATGACTGCGGAGCAAGCTGTGTTGGATGCTCGGGCACAGCGGATTCAAGCGGATTCTTACTGGCTCACAATGGATCAGAACGCTTCAAACGAGATTTTAAGGAGGAAGCACCGGAGTCGTCTACCCCCGGTTTACGATCCGCGGAACCTTTTCCCTACGCCCGGAGCGGGGACCAGTAACCCGCCAGAGATAAATCGGCTGGTGACCATGCCTAGGACCGGAGCGCCGGTTCAGCCGCGCACAACAGATCCGCCTCATCTAAATAATACCCCACCACGATATGTGCCGACACCATCGGGTCATTATTCTAACCCGTTGGATAACATGATCGTTGCGGCGACACGATTGGCGGCTCTCCCAGTTGAAGGTGAGTCTCTAGCTGCGGTTGAAACGCAAAGGGCGAGAGAGCTTCTTCAGACAGCTCTGGTGCAGCAGGAGGCATATTCTTACAGTTGTGAGAGGATTCACTCGACCCCTCGCCCAAGCCGGAGTTATAGCAAACACATGGACTCACCGGCCGTTTCAAGCAGTGACAGGCGCCGTAACCAGCCTCATGGACAGACCCGACGCGCGATGATGCTCAGGATTTGGTGGACCAGGACAGAGCATGTCGAGAAGCTGAGCAGGCGGCTCAGCAGGCGGCTCATCAACATCTTCTGGCTTATCCAACGACTTCGGTGGAGGCAGGCGTGACCTCTAGAACCACGGGTGTACCATGTTTAGTGCCAGCTCTGCATAATGAGCGTCTGCCCAAGGATTTCAAAGGACCTCGCAAGGTGCCTAACTACACAGCCGACTTACCCCCTGAGGCGTGAATTGAGAGTTACGAGATGGCCATGGAGCTGTTGGAGGTTAGCGATGTTGCGTGTGCCAAGTACTTCACCATGATGTTGGATGGGACGGCCCGTACTTGGTTAAAAGGGCTGCCTGCTGAGGGAGTCCTGGACTAAGGGGTCCTCGGGCGTCCGGCCTATTATCCATGGGCCGGACTGGTGGGCTGTGAAGACACAAAGGCCGAAGACTGTACCCGTGTCCGGATAGGACTCTCCTTGGCATGGAAGGCAAGCTTGGCGATCAACTATGAAGATTCCTTCCTATGTAACCGACTCCATGTAACCCTAGACCCCCCTGGTATCTATATAAACCAGAGGGGGTAGTCCGGAAAGGATATACTCATTACCATAGTCATACAGGCTAGACTTCTAGGGGTTTAGCCATTACGATCTCGTGGTAGATCAACTCTTGTAATACTCATATTCATCAAGATCAATCAAGCAGGAAGTAGGGTATTACCTCTATAGAGAGGGCCTGAACCTGGGTAAACATCGTGTCCCCCGTCTCCTGTTACCATCGACCTTAGACGCACAGTTCGGCACCCCCTACCCGAGATCCGCCGGTTTTGACACCGACATTGGTGCTTTCATTGAGAGTTCCACTGTGCCATCGACGAAAGGTTCGATGGCCCCTCCAATCGTTGATAGTGACGTTGTCCAAGGAGAAACCTTCCTCTCCGGACAGATTTTAGTGTTCGGCGGCTTCGTACTGCGGGCCAACTCGCTTGGCCATCTGGAGCAGATCGATAGCTACGCCCCTGACCATCAGGTTAGATTCGGAAGCTTGAACTACATCGCGGATATCCGTGGAGACTTGATCTTCGACGGATTTGAGACCACGACGATCGCTTCCCCTTGCTCCGATGAACATGACTTAAATCTGTCATCGGACCACGTCCAGGAGATGGTTCCTGTTGCCGCGACGGCCTTGGAGCCGGGGCAGATCGTGCCATCCGAGGCCATAGAGTCTGCGGCGTTGGAGCCGCACACAGGCTCGACACCTTGCAATATTTGCGTCAGTGGAACTCCGGACTCGTCTCCGGCCATAAGTTCCGAACCACGAACGCTTGCGGACACCAAGCTGGATCGGTTATCGATTTTCGAATTCAGCGCCGCAGACATCTTCCAGCGCTCACCTTTGGGCGATGTGCTAAACTCTTTAAAGAACCTATCCTTGGCAGGGGACTCGTAGCCGAACTATGTCCGGTTTGAACCAGGGGTTGACGACGGAGAATTTTGCTTCCCACCCACCACCCACTTCATAGCCACTGTCGAGGACTTAACCGACATGCTTGAATATGGCTCCGAAGACATCGACGGTATGGACGACGATGCTGATAAGGAGCACGGCCAAGACCCGCCATTCACTGGACGTTGGACGGCCACCTCTTCATACGATGTGTACATGGTTGATACACCCAAAGAATCCAGCGGCGATGGCAAAGAAGACCCAGATGCGAATAAACCTTCTGAGACACAGTCCAAGCACCGGCGCCCTAAACGCCGTTCTAAGCCACGTCGCTCAAAGGACGGCAACACTAGCACCGGAGAAAATAGTACTCCGGACGACGCCGAAAACAACGAAGACCCTGCTGGAGCAACATCCGAACAGGAAGAACAAGACAATGAGCAAGTTAACCCTGATAAATACGCCATGCCCAGTGACCCGGATGACGATAGTTACCGTCCACCCTCCGAGGATGAGGGAAGCCTCAGCAATGAGGACTTCATCGTGCCTGAGGCACCCCTCGAGCAGGAGGGCTTCAAGCGCCAGCTAATAGCCACTACAAGAAGCCGGAAGAAGAAGCAGCAGCAGCTCCAAGCTAATCAAGACCTGCTCATTGACAGGTGGACTGACGTCCTGGCAGCCGAAGAATACGGCCTCAAGCGCCCAGCCAAGAGCTACCCAAAACGGAGACTGCTACTTTAGTTCGATGAGGAGGCGTCGGAGCCTATACATCCCTCGCGCAATGCGGAGCGACCACCACGCGGTCGTGATAGTGCGGCGGACCGACCGCCCCGCGGTCGGGACAAAGCGGCAACTCAGGCCGAACAGCAGCCCGCCCCACCACGCAAAAGGAAAGACAAAACAGTTCGGGATTATACATACGACCTTCGGCAAGACCTGGACAAGAGAGCAGGACACACCAGATCAATCTACGGATCACGAGGACGTTCTTCGACTCGCGACGATGGCTACCTATTCGGACGTGACAAACCCAGTCACTCCCGGGCCGATAACCGCAGGCGGACTCCATCGGAGGTGCGCCACGACGCGGCCCGATATAGAGGCGCCACACACCCTCTTTGCTTCACAGATGAAGTAATGGATCATGAATTCCCCGAGGGGTTCAAACCCATCAATATTAAATCATACGACGGAACAACCGATCCCGCAGTATGGATCGAGGACTTTATTCTCCACATCCACATGGCCCGCGGAGACGACCTCCACGCCATCAAATACCTCCCACTAAAGCTCAAAGGACCAGCTCGACACTGGTTAAATAGCCTGCCTGAAAATTCCATCGGCAGCTGGGAAGACTTGGAAGAAGCCTTTCTTGACAACTTCCAAGGTACATATGTCCGGCCGCCTGATGCCGATGACTTAAGCCACATAGTTCAACAACCTGGAGAATCAGCCAGAAAATTCTGGACTAGATTCCTAACCACAAAGAACCAGATCGTTGACTGTCCAGATGCCGAAGCCCTAGCGGCCTTTAAACACAGCATCTGCGACGAAACCACCTTGGCCAAGAAAAGCCAAAGTCTATGGCAGCCCTCACGGCACTCATGACCTGCTTTTGCGCGGGTGAGGATAGCTGGCTGGCTCGTAGCAAAAACACAGCTAGCGAGGCGGGCCCCTCCGAGGCCAAGAACAGCACCGGCAAGCTCCGGCGCAATAGGCACAAACACCGAAGCAATGGCGATAACACCGATGACACCACAGTTAACACCGAATTCAGCGGCTCCAAGTCCGGCCAATGGAAAAAGCCCTACAAAAGGAACAGTGAGGGACCATCCAGCCTGGACCGCATACTCGATCGCCCGTGCCAGATATATGGCACCCCAGATAAACAAGCCAATCACACCAACAGAGATTGTTGGGTTTTCAAACAGGCTGGCAAGTTAAATGCCGAAAACAAAAAAAGGGATCACAAAGTGAGGACGAGGACAAAGAGCCCCGGCAGCCGAACACTGGGGGGCAGAAGAAATTTCCCCCTCAAGTCAAAACGGTAAACATGATATATGCTACACACATCCCCAAAAGGGAGTGCAAGCGCGCACTCAGGGACGTCTATGCGGTAGAGCCAGTCGCCCCAAAGTTCAATCCATGGTTGTCATTCCCGATCACCTTTGATTATCGAGGTCACCCAACTAGTATCCTTCATGGCGGTTCGGCCGCACTAGTCCTCGACCCAATCATCGACGGATTTCACCTAACACGAGTCCTAATGGACGGTGGTAGTAGCCTCAACCCGCTCTATCAGGATATAGTGCGGAAGATGGGCATCAATCCCTCACGAATCAAACCCACAAAGACTACCTTTAAAGGAGTCATACCAGGCGTAGAGGCCCGTTGTATGGGCTCAATCACGCTAGAGGTGGTCTTCGGTTCTCCGGACAACTTCCGAAGCGAAGAGTTAATCTTCGATATCATCCCCTTCCGCAGCGGCTACCACGCACTGCTCGGACGAACCACGTTTGCTAGATTCAACGCGGTGCCACACTATGCTTACCTCAAGCTCAAGATGCCCGGTCCACGTGGTGTCATAACACTCAACGGAAACACGAAACTCTCCCTCCGAACAGAGGAGCACACCGCCGCCCTAGCAGCAGAGGTACAGAGTGGCCTTCTCAAGCAGCACCATAGTCCGGCTGTCGAGCCCCTGGACATCATTAAGAGGGTCCGGACTACACTGCAACAGGACAGCGCGGCTCGTCAAGAGCTCGATTAGCAATTCGGCCTCCGTCCCAGTCCCGATGAGATAGTGGCATTCGTACCACGCGTACATAATTACACACTCAAAATTCCATGGGCATCGACGGAGGCACAAGCTAGCCCGGGATCTACAGTTCGGCTAGACCGATCCCGGACACACACATACCTTTACTATTTCCTTTTCTTTTTTTTTCAAGTTTCTTTTATGCGGGCCTCCTTCAACGGCCTGATTAATGGTCCTGTCAAAGGATAAATACACCGGATTGACACGGATCACATGCGTACAGGGGAAGCCCTAGAGGCCAATTCAACGATTAGTCTATACGTTTTCAGGACCCACACGCAGCTCGCCTTTGGTTGTGGCATGTCAAATAGTCGGTTGCTTATTGCACTATTTTGTATCAATGTGCTTTGACGCATCAATCCAACTATAATGGAAACAGTTCATGGTCCAAGTTCAAGGGCCCCAGATACTATCTCTGTTCTCCTTATGTTTTCCTTTAAATTACCTATTTCCTAGCACCCGTACACTCTGGTACGTTTCATATTCGCCACGGGCTCCTCATCGCCCCATAACACGGCAACAAAGTCCGAACACTTCTTATAGAGAAGTTCGGCACTCCGAATTTAGCATTATATGCATCGGCTCCGAATCATGTCTTTGGTCAATAGTTGGTTGCCCGGCTCCTATGCTTGCTACCCTACGTTCCGCTACATTGGCTAGGGTAGTAAAGGGAGAACTACTGCGATTGTGCCCTGGTTTACCCAGATGAGCACCTCAGTAGAGAAAGCCGAAAACTGACTGTCATGATGTGGCGAGAGCCAGTCAGCTATTCGAGAGGTTGAAAATCTCTGGAGATTTTTTCCGCATTTACGCGAAGGATCAGTACTTCCCGATCAGATGCCGACAACATTCTGGTTCGAACCAGGGGCTGCGCCCAGGCTTTATTATAAAACTCCTATGGCTAAGTGAGGGCATTTAAGCTGCATAGTCTGATTGCCTTGTTCGTTGCGCTAAACAACTCCTTCAAGGACCATATAATTGGATCAAGATTGTTTAGATTCCATCCCGAACACCTCCGTACTACCTACGTGAGGGCAGAAGCCGACGACTGGCCAACCCTCAGATTACATACAACACGGCCGCACAGGAGGAAACAATTAAAGCATAACAAAAATTATATTACAAACAGGCTTTGTTTTCATAATACAAGGCAAAGGCAACATGAATACATTTATTCAAATACGATGTCCTGTGAACATTGTGCTGCCGCAAGGCGAGACCCCTCCAGGACATCCGCAAAATATCGTTCGGGTGTGCAGTGCTCCTTGCCCTCTGGTGGCCCTCTGGTCACCTCGACGGCGTCCATCTTCGCCCACCACATCTTGCAACGGGCGAAGGCCATGCACGCACCTTCAATACAGGCCGAGCGCTTGACGACGTCCAGCCGAGGACAGGCGTTCACCATCCGCCTCACGAGTCCGAAGTAGCTGCCAGGCATAGCTTCGGCTGGCCATAGCCGGATTGTCAAATCCTTCATGGCTAGTTCGGCCACCCTATGCAGCTCCACCAGCTGTTTTCAGCTGATCGGTGAAGGACACGGGATGCTCTGGCGCCGCATATTGCTACCAGAATAGCTTCTCCGTAGAACCCCCTCCTTCGGCTCGGTAGAATTTCGCGGTGTCGGATACACTGCGTGGTAGATCCAAAAAGGCCCCTGGGAACTCCGAATCCGGGTTAGTAAAAGGTACTGCTTCTCCGCATACTTGCTTTGCATCTTAAATGCCTTACCCGCCGCGGTCTTCTTGGCCTCCTGGATCTCCTGCAGGGCAGCCTGGGCCTCATTCCATGCGGCCTCCGCGCTCTGACGAGCCTTGGCGAGTTCAGTCCCTTGAACCGACGCATCATGCTCCAAGGCCTCGCACTTCTTCACCGCATCCTGGAGCTCCTGCTGGACTTCTTTGACCCGGGCCTTGAGCTTTTTACGGGCGGCTTGCTGCTGGACAGCCTTCTCCTCAGCGTCGCCCAGGGCCTTCCTCAGGGCCTCGGCCTCGGTCGCGGCTCCTGCACATATTACGACAGTACGATCAATATACAACGCTTATTCTTTCCAAACACACAACAAGTCGTCACTCACCTTGCTTCTCCTGGAGCCGAACCTTAACCTCGCCGAGCTCGTTCTCGGTCCGCTCCAGCCTCTGCCTCAGTTCAGAGACTTTGGCAGCATGCGAGGTTGCGGCCAACAGCGACGCTTGCTTATTCATACATATTACATTAGTCTCCTATAACAAAAGATTGATCCTCTGTCCGGTTCTTCCTGCCGAACACCGGACAGTGTCTCAGGGGCTACTGTCTACATGGGGTTTTTCTCTTTCTTACCTCGAAACCTGTCAACAGGTTGCTGCAGGCTTCATTCAGTCCACTCTTGGCGGACTGAACCTTCTCGATCACCGCACCCATAAGGACACGATGCTCGCCCACAACGGAGGTGCCTCGTAGCACCTCCATCAGGTTATTTGGCACCCCTGGATAGACAGGGGCCACCGGTGGAATTGGCGCGCCCCCCTCCTTCAAAGGGGGCTGCTCGCCCGATTCCGGAGCCATATGGGTCTCTGGAATCGTATTCGGCTGAGGGCCAAACTGAACACGGCCCTCTCCGTCAGTCTCCATGGGGATCAGCTCCCCCATGCGTCCGGCAGTGGAGGTCTCACCTTGTGGCGCCTCCCGGACAGCGTCCTGGGCCCCTCCCTGGCTCGGAGTGGTCCTCCGGGACAAGACTTCGGTGTCATCCCTGGCCCCGGGGGAATAAGCGGGTGGCGGCGACATGCTAGCCATTTCCGTCGGATCCAGCGAACCTCCAGATGAGGATCGCTGGATGTGGTCGCGGGCCGGACTGCAATAGTACAGTTAACCATATCAAGATAATGAAGAGAAAGGGCCAGATATGCGCACGTACGAGTCATGACACTTATGATGCGGCCTGGGGCTTAGTGCGGGGGCGTCGTTCCGGACTGCTGTCAACGTCTCATGCGGTGTTGACCGCTGGGACGCCCTTCCCCTTCTTGGGCGTTTCCGCCTCCAGATACGCGGAAGCCGCCCTCTTCTTCTTTCTCTCCCCAGGGGGAGGGTTGTTCTCCTCCTCCTCTTCCTCGTCATTGTCCTCAGGGACAGAGGAATGGGCTTCGTCGTCTTCGGACATCACATCCGAAGTACCCTTGCGACGGGGGCCACTCTTGGCCCCCTTGGCCTTTTTCTTGGCCTTCTTCTCTAGCGCCTTATAGGGCGCCGGATCCAGCATCTTCGCCAGGCGTGGGATGACCGGTTCTTCGGGCGGCGGAGCCGGACACTGGATCCGCTTCGCCCTCTCCATCCAGTCCTGAAAAAGCAATAATAAAAGCTCAGGCATCATCCTTGAAACAAACAAGTAGGGGATACGTTAAAAATGACATACCTCGCTGGCGAGGTGTTTAACGTCGTGCCCGCGGTCTGAATCTGCGGCCGGTGGTTTCTCGTTTCCCTTAAAGAGCAACTTCGAAGCACCTTCGTGAGTAGTCTCGAAGAGCCTCACCAGGGTCTGGTGCTTCTTCGGATTGAACTCCCACAGAGGGCTGCTTCGGCGCTGGCACGGGAGGATCCGGCGAACTAGCATCACCTGGATTACATCAACGAGCTTGACGTTCTTGGTTACCATGCTTTGAATGCAAGTCTGCAGCGCTATCAGCTCATCAGGTGAACACCAGTCCGGACTCTTCTCGACCCAGGAGGTCACTCGCATGGGAGAGCCGGAGCGGAATTCGGCAGCTGCGGCCCAGGTGGTGCCGCGGGGTTCTATGATGTAGAACCACTGTTTTTGCCATTCCTTTATTGTGTCCACGAAAGTGCCTTTGTGCCAGGAGACGGACAGCTTACTCACCATGGCTCCTCCGCACTCCGCGTGCTGACCATCCACCACCTTCGGCTTCACGTTGAAGACTTTGAGCCACAACCCGAAGTGGGGTTGGATGCGGAGGAAGGCCTCACACACGACGATAAACGCCAAGATGTTGAGGAAAGAATTCGGGGATAGATCATGGAAGTCTATCCCGTAATAATACATCAGCCCGCGGACGAAAGGGTGGAGTGGAAACCCTAGCCTGCGGAAGAAATGGGGGATGAATACTACCCTCTCGGTGGGCTTCGGCGTGGGGACGACTTGTCCCTCAGCCGGAAGACGATGGGTGATAACCCACAAGTATAGGGGATCAATTGTAGCCTCTTTCGATAAATAAGAGTGTCGAACCCAACGAGGAGCTAAAGGTAGAACAAATATTCCCTCAAGTTCTATCAACCACCGATACAACTCTACGCACACTTGACGTTCGCTTTACCGGAAACAAGTATGAAGCTAGAAGTACTTTGTAGGTGTTTTTGGATAGGTTTGCAAGAAAATAAAGAGAGCATAAATAAAAAGTAGGGGCTGTTTAGATAAAGACACAACTAAATTAGTTTTAGTAAAGAGCTTTTTGTTACGAGAAAGTTATTTGTCCCTGGGCAATCGGTAACTAGACGAGCAATCATTATTGCAATTTTATTTGAGGGAGAGGCATAAGCTAACATACTTTCTCTACTTGGATCATATGCACTTATAATTGGAACTAGCAAGCATCTGCAACTACTAAAGATCATTAAGGTAAAACCCAACCATAGCATTAAAGCATCAAGTCCCCTTTATCCCATACGCAAACAACCTACTTACTCGAGTCTGTGCTTCTGTCACTCACGCCACCCACCATAAGCAAATCATGAACATATTGCAAACCCTACAGCGGAGATCCCTCACGCTTGCGCGACACGGAGAGCACCATAGGACAGCACCAATAATAAAGCATGCAACTCAAACCAATCACGATCATCAATTAACCCACAGGACAAAACGGATCTACTCAAACATCATAGGATAGCCATACATCATTGGGAAATAATATATAGCGTTGAGCACCATGTTTAAGTAGAGATTACAGCGGGTAAGAGAGAGGTTACACCGCTGCATAGAGGGGGGAAGAGTTGGTGATGATGGCGGTGAAGTTGTTGGTGAAGATTGCGGTGATGATGATGGCCACGGCAGCGTTCCGGCGCCACCGGAAGAGAAGGGGAGAGGGGGCCCCTTCGTCTTCTTCTTCCTTGACCTCCTCCCTAGATGGGAGAAGGGTTTCCCCTCTGGTCCTTGGCCTCCATGGCGTGGGAGGGGCGAAAGCCCCTCCGATATTGGATCTGTCTCTCTGTTTCTCTCTGTTTCTCCGTTCTCCTGCTCTGCCTTTCACCGTTTCGTATATATATGGAGATCCGTAACTCCGATTGGACTGAAATCTTCGCCGTGATTTTTTTCTGAAAATTAGCTTTCTTGCGGCCGAAGAAGGGCATCAACCGCCTTACGGGGAGCCCATGAGGGTCAAGGGCGCGCCCGTCTCGCGTGGATTTTCCTTCCCATATTCTCCAAATATTCCAAAAATAATCTCCGTCCGTTTTTATCCCGTTTGGACTCCGTTTGATATGGATATTCTGCGAAACAAAAACATGCAACAAACAGGAACTGGCACTGGGAACTGGATCAATATGTTAGTCCCAAAAATAGTATAAAAAGTTGCCAAAAGTATATGAAAGTTGTATAATATTGGCATGGAACAATCAAAAATTATAGATACGACGGAGACGTATCAGCAGCCCCAAGCTTAATTCCTGCTCGTCCTCGAGTAGGTAAATGATAAAAAAGATAATTTTTGATGTGGAATGCTACCTAGCATAATCTTGATCATGTATCTAATCATGGCATGAATATAAAGACACGAGTGATTCAAAGCAATAGTCTATCATTTGACATTAAGACAATAATACTTCAAGCATACTAATAAAGCAATCATGTCTTTTCAAAATAACATGGCCAAAGAAAGTTATCCCTACAAAATCATATAGTCTGGCTATGCTCCATCTTCACCACACAAAATATTCACATCATGCACAACCCCGATGACAAACCAAGCAATTGTTTCATACTTTTGATGTTCTCAAACCTTTTCAACTTTCACGCAATACATGAGCATGAGCCATGGGCATAGCACTATAGGTGGAATAGAATATGATGGTGGAGGTTGTATGGAGAAGACAAAAAGGAGAAAGTCTCACATCGACGCGGCTAATCAATGGGCTATGGAGATGCCCATCAATTGATGTCAATATGAGGAGTAGGGATTGCCATGCAACGGATGCACTAGAGCTATAAGTATATGAAAGCTCAAACTGAAACTAAGTGGGTGTGCATCCAACTTGCTTGCTCATGAAGACCTAGGGCATTTGAGGAAGCCCATCGTTGGAATATACAAGCCAAGTTCTATAACGAAAATTCCCACTAGTATATGAAAGTGGTAACTAAAGAGACTCTCTATATGAAGAACATGGTGCTACTTTGAAGCACAAGTGTGGTAAAAGGATAGTAACATTGCCCCTTCTCTCTTTTTCTCTTTTTTTTCTTTTTTTCTTTTTTTGGCCTTCTCTTTTTTTTGGCCTTTATTTTTTTATATTTTTTTTCGTCCGGAGTCTCATCCCGACTTGTGGGGGAATCATAGTCTCCATCATCCTTTCCTCACTGGGGCAATGCTCTAATAATGATGATCATCACACTTTTATTTACTTACAACTCAATATTACAACTCGATACTAGAACAAAGATATGACTCTATATGAATGCCTCCGGCGGTGTACCGGGATGTGTAATGATCTAACGTAGCAATGACATCAAAAAACGGACAAGCCATGAAAACATCATGCTAGCTATCTTACGATCATGCAAAGCAATATGAAAATAAATGCTCAAGTCATGTATATGATGATGATGGAAGTTGCATGGCAATATATCTCGGAATGGCTATGGAAATGCCATGATAGGTAGGTATGGTGGCTGTTTTGAGGAAGATATAATGAGGCTTATGTGTGATAGAGCGTATCATATCACGTGGTTTGGATGCACCAGCGAAGTTTGCACCAACTCTCGAGGTGAGAAAGGGCAATGCACGGTACCGAAGAGGCTAGCAATGATGGAAGGGTGAGAGTGCGTATAATCCATGGACTCAACATTAGTCATAAAGAACTCACATACTTATTGCAAAAATCTATTAGTCATCGAAACAAAGTACTACGCGCATGCTCCTAGGGGGATAGATTGGTAGGAAAAGACCATCGCTCGTCCCCGACCGCCACTCATAAGGAAGACAATCAATAAATAAATCATGCTCCGACTTCGTTACATAACGGTTCACCATACGTGCATGCTACAGGAATCACAAACCTCAACACAAGTATTTCTACTAATCCACAACTACCCACTAGCATGACTCTAATATCACCATCTTTATATCCCAAAACTATTGCAAGGAATCAAACATATCATATTCAGTGATCTACAAGTTTTATGTAGGATTTTATGACTAACCATGTGAATGACCAATTCATGTCATCTCGCTAAATAGATATAAGTGACGCAAGAGAGTTTAATTCTTTCTACAAAAGATATGCCCACGCTCTAACAAATATAAGTGAAGCAAAAGAGCATTCTACAAATGGCGGTTGTCTATGTGAAGAGAGACAGGCAATCCAAACTTCAAATGATATAGGTGAAGCACATGAAGCATTCTATAAAGCCATACTCAAAAGATATAAGTGAAGTGCAATGAGCATTCTATAAATCAACCAAGGACTATCTCATACCAGCATGGTGCATAAAATAAAAAAGAAAACTAAAGCAAAAGACGCTCCAAGATTTGCACATATCACAT
Organism: Triticum aestivum; assembly: GCF_018294505.1. Lineage (NCBI taxonomy): Eukaryota > Viridiplantae > Streptophyta > Magnoliopsida > Poales > Poaceae > Triticum > Triticum aestivum. The sequence goes on along the minus strand of NC_057811.1, from coordinate 455,356,279 downwards.
GAATGAAACGAATCCGAAAACATACCGATACTTGTTGAAAAAATAGGGGATGACTTCCGGGGCATCCCCAAGCTTAGACGCTTGAGTATCCTTGAATATTTACTTGGGGTGCCTTGGGAATCCCCAAGCTTGAGCTCTTGCCTCTCTTCCTTCTTCTCGCATCGAGACCTTCTCGATCATCGAACACTTCATCCACACAAAACTTCAACAGAAAACTCGGTAAGATCCGTTAGTATAATAAAGCAAATCACTACTCTAAGTACTGTTGCAAACCAATTCATATTTTGTTTTTTGCATTGTGTCTACTGTAATATAACTTTTTCATGGCTTAATCCACTGATATAAATTGATAGTTTCATCAAAACAAGCAAACTATGCATCAAAAACAGAATCTGTCTAAAACAGAACAGTCTGTAATAATCTGAACATTCACCATACTTCTCATACTTGAAAATTTCTTCCAAAATTAGGAAAAATAAAAACTTTGTATAGAAAGACAGTGCAAAAATAATCAGAACCGTTTGACGTTCCAGTAAAAAATGTAAAATCGCGCACTACAGCCAAAGTTTCTGTCCTGCACCGCAAAAACCAACAAGCATTGTAAACATCCTAAAGGCAAACCTTGGCACATTATTTTTATAATACAATGGAATTGTACAAGGGGATAATTAATTTTGTTGAAAAGTTTCTGTAATCAAGATTCACGAAGTTTCCGTGAGCATGAACAAAGTTCAAGGCTAGCTCCCACTTTAACAATGCTCGTCTATCTCACTTTCACTTTTCTTTTTGAAAAAGTTTTGGGTTCCCCTCTTTATTTTTGTTGTTTTTAAACTATATATGAAAGCACTCAACAGAAATAAATGACTCTCTAAAACTTCCGGGTTGTCTCCCTGGCAGCGCTTTCTTTAAAGCCATTAAGCTAGGCATATAGTGCTCAAGTAATGGATCCACCCGGATCCCAAGGTATATCAAAGCCAATTTTAATTAGCAATGATTTGGCATTTAGTAGTGAGCACAAAGCAACATATATCATGTAATGATGAAGTCTAACTCTCTTCCTATGCATCGGCATGTCATAAAAGAACAATTCATGCACACAAAGTAAAGGCCAATGCATAGTATAAACAGTTTCTTGCAATTTTATCGTGTTGGAAACAAAGAGATGTGGAGATATAGTTCCTCTCTCATAATAATTGCAAGTAGGAGCAGCAAGCACATGCATATTATATTCATCAAGATCATCATGTGTAGTAGTAAAATGCAACCCATCAATATAATCCTTAATAAGGGCAAACTTCTCCGATATAGTGTAGTTTGGAGAATTCAAAAAGATAATAAGACTATGATGTGTGGGTGCAATAGCATGTTTAACATAAGGAACTATAGCAAGTTCATCTCCATAAGCATCGTTCATATTGGCATCTTGGCCACAAGCATAGCAAGCATCATCAAAAAGGTATATTTCAAAAGAATCAACGGGATCATAACAATCATCATAGCAATCATCCTTCGGTAAGCACGAAGGGAAATTAAACAATGTATGAGTTGAAGAGTTACTCTCATTAGAAGGTGGGCACGGGTAGCTAATCCGCTCTTCCTCCTTTTGTTCTTCGCTCTCCTCATCATCTTTTTCACCCAATGAGCTCACAGTTTCAGTAATTTCTTCTTCCATAGTTTCCTGCAAAATATTAGTCTCTTCTTGGACAGCGGAGACTTTCTCAATAAATGCATCAATATCAGAATTGAATTCATAATTGGCATAGCAATATTTAAGGATAGCTAAATTTTCAGGTCTATAAACAGCATCATAAAGATTTTCAAACTCTTTGAACATAGATTCAATTTCATAAGCACCCATAAAAGCAACAAATTCTTCTATTTGTTCCACATCATAGTAATCATATATACCTCTAGCATAAGAAGCCAAGGTTTCATTATCATTAAATTTGCATGAAAAGGGAAGGTGTGGAGACTTCATCCTAGAGCAACAAGTATAATCATATCTCAAGCATAGTTGCCTAGCATACCACTTCAACATATGAATTTGATCCCATAATAGTTTCCCTTTTTGAGTCAAGCGATAATCCCTAAAGTATTCACGTTGATCCAATGTGTCTCCCATTACCAAATTGAATGGGGTTTTCTCAGGATTATCAAAGTAGTACATAATATCTATCACATAACGAGCATCGAGGGTTTTAGGAGGTTCCCCATCTCCATGAGCAGCAAGTACACCTAATTTTTTTGGTATTTCGTGTTCCATATCCATAACTAAAGATAGAGAACAACTAAGAACAGCAAATAAATATTACTTAGTGATAAAGCAAACAAGCACACACGGCGCCAGAAAAAGGTCTTGATAACCCACAAGTATAGGGGATCAATCGTAGCCTCTTTCGATAAGTAAGAGTGTCGAACCCAACGAGGAGCTAAAGGTAGAACAAATATTCCCTCAAGTTCTATCGACCACCGATACAACTCTACGCACACTTGTCGTTCGCTTTACCGGAAACAAGTATGAAACTAGAAGTACTTTGTAGGTGTTTTTGGATAGGTTTGCAAGAAAATAAAGAGAGCGTAAATAAAAAGTAGGGGCTGTTTAGATAAAGACACAACTAAATTAGTTTTAGTAAAGAGATTTTTGTTATGAGAAAGTTATTTGTTCCTAGGCAATCAATAACTAGACCGGTAATCATTATTGCAATTTTATTTGAGGGAGAGGCATAAGCTAACATACTTTCTCTACTTGGATCATATGCACTTATGATTGGAACTCTAGCAAGCATCTGCAACTACTAAAGATCATTAAGGTAAAACCCAACCATAGCATTAAAGCATCAAGTCCCCTTTATCCCATACGCAAACAACCTACTTACTCGGGTCTGTGCTTCTGTCACTCACGCCACCCACCATAAGCAAATCATGAACATATTGCAAACCCTACAGCGGAGATCCCTCACGCTTGCGCGACACGGAGAGCACCATAGGACAGCACCAATAATAAAACATGCAACTCAAACCAATCACGATCATCAATTAACCCATAGGACAAAACGGATCTACTCAAACATCATAGGATAGCCATACATCATTGGGAAATAATATATAGCGTTGAGCACCATGTTTAAGTAGAGATTACAGCGGGTAAGAGAGAGGTTACACCGCTGCATAGAGGGGGGGAAGAGTTGGTGATGATGGCGGTGAAGTTGTTGGTGAAGATTGCGGTGATGATGATGGCCACGGCAGCGTTCCGGCGCCACCGGAAGAGAAGGGGAGAGGGGGCCCCTTCGTCTTCTTCTTCCTTGACCTCCTCCCTAGATGGGAGAAGGGTTTCCCCTCTGGTCTTGGCCTCCATGGCGTGGGAGGGGCGAAAGCCCCTCCGATATTGGATATGTCTCTCTGTTTCTCCGTTCTCCTGCTCTGCCTTTCACCGTTTCGTATATATATGGAGATCCGTAACTCCGATTGGACTGAAATCTTCGCCGTGATTTTTTCCTGAAAATTAGCTTTCTTGCGGCCGAAGAAGGGCATCAACCGCCTTACGGGGAGCCCACGAGGGTCAGGGGCGCGCCCAGGGGGGTGGGGTGCGCCCCCCTGCCTCGTGCCTCCCTCGGGCACCGTCTCGCGTGGATTTTCCTTCCCATATTCTCTGAATATTCCAAAAATAATCTCTGTCCGTTTTTATCCCGTTTGGACTCCAGTTGATATGGATATTCTGCGAAACAAAAACATGCAACAAACAGGAACTAGCACTGGATCAATATGTTAGTCCCAAAAAATAGTATAAAAAGTTGCCAAAAGTATATGAAAGTTGTATAATATTGGCATGGAACAATCAAAAATTATAGATACGACGGAGACGTATCAATGGGCGATCTCCTTCGCCAAATATCCGGCCGCCCGAAGCTCAGTAATGTCCTCCTCCTTGACGGAGGAGACCATCCACTTGCCCTGACCTCCGGATCCGGACATGATTGAGTGCTAGCTTGAGTGGAAAGGAGATGAGAACTTGGGCGCTGGAGCTCGAGATTGGAAGGGCGGAGACAGAGAGAAGGCGTGGGGGAGGAAGAGGGAATCCTTATCCCCTTATAAAGGTAGTGAATATTAAACGCCCCCCACTCGCCTCAGAACTCGCCTATTCCCAAGGGATGTGTAAACGGCACGGTTGGGTTACCCATGCCCGTATTGATGAGAATCCAGCAATAAGGGGACACGATCTCCGCTTTGACAAGACGTGCCAATGGCAACCGCGTCTCAAAACGTGGAACGGCGAACACAAAACGGTCCGAAATTATGACCGGGCTAGCGTGATGTCATGTTGAAGGCTGTCAGCGGATTGGACTCGTGCAAGTATTATATTCTCTCTGCGGTTGTGTGTGGTACGTGTTACCGGTCCGGATACAATCATCGCGGCCGAAGACTCTCTTGGAGTTCAGAAAATGGGGAACCCGCCTTGCAATGCTGAAGACAATCTGCGTGCCAGAATCCTCGTCATTGAAGCCAGGTTCAGGGGCTACTGAGGGAGTCCTGGACTAAGGGGTCCTCGGGCGTCTGGCCTATTATCCATGGGCCAGACTGGTGGGCTGTGAAGACACAAAGGCCGAAGACTGTACCCGTGTCCGGATAGGACTCTCCTTGGCGTGGAAGGCAAGCTTGGCGATCAACTATGAAGATTCCTTCCTATATGTAACCGACTCCATGTAACCCTAGATCCCCCCGGTATCTATATAAACCAGAGGGGATAGTCCGGAAAGGATATACTCATTACCATAGTCATACAGGCTAGACTTCTAGGGTTTTAGCCATTATGAAATCGTGGTAGATCAACTCTTGTAATACTCATATTCATCAAGATCAATCAAGCAGGAAGTAGGGTATTACCTCTATAGAGAGGGCCCGAACCTGGGTAAACATCGTGTCCCCCGTCTCCTGTTACCATCGACCTTAGACGCACAGTTCGGGACCCCCTACCCGAGATCCACCGGTTTTGATACCGACACCTGCCAATTCCATTCGGTCATGGGCCGAGTTAAAAGCCCGGTTTATCCAGAATTTTAAGGATACACGCAAGTAGCCCATGTCGATTGTGGATTTGGATGCCTGCGCCCAAGAAGAGGGCGAGTCAATGACCCATTGGGTGCGCCGGGTCAAAGCTATCCTGCACTCATCGGATAACATCAATGCCGGCTCAGCAGTCCTAATGTTGGATTGCTGTTTTTTGCCTCTTAAACAGAAGCTAGGGCGGCTCAAGCGCCACTGCAATGATATGGGGGAGCTGATGGCTGCTCTAATTAAATATGCCGACTCTGATAGTACCAAGGACCCCGAGTCTGATGATGAAAAGCCGGGAAAGGGAAAGAAGAGTGGCAACACCAAGGGTCAGCATCATAACCCGGCGAGTCAGGGGGGCAGTGGTAAGCGCAAGGCTGGTAATAATTCAGATTTTGTGGCCAATACCAATACGCGGAATAATGCTCAACGTCGTAAGGGGAAGCCACCTCCTCGGGCAGGAGGGTCGGGTTTCAATCTTGAGCAGATGCTAAATCAGCCCTGCCCAAAGCATGGTACGCGGGAAAGGCCGTCCAGTCACCTTTGGAAGGATTGCCAGATTCTGAAGGAGTTCAAAAATTCTGATCTATTCCAGAACAATCATGGGCCAGGCGGCAGCTCAGGTTCCGGCTCTCATGGTCCGGGTGGCGGCGGCTCAAGTTACGGTGGTGGCGGTTCTAATTCCGGTTTTCAGGGTCACCCAAACAATCAAGGCAATCAGGGTGGTTATCATCAACACTCCGGTCAGGGGAATCGGCAACAGCAATCTGGGTATCAAAGTAATCCGAAGCAGTTGAATAGTGGGCAGTACCACATCTTCACCACGAGTTTATGCAAGCGAGACCAGAAGCTCCATAAAAGAGTTGTGAACGCCGTTGAGTCAGCGGTTCCCCGTTACTTGCGGTGGTCTGAGCAGCCCATTGTGTGGAGTCGTGAGGATCACTCGCCCCGGGTTGATAATCTGGGTCAATTGGCTTTGGTTGTGGCGCCTCAAGTTGGAGGGTACAAGTTCACTAAGGTACTCATGGATGGAGGCAGCAGTATTAATATCCTTTACTACGATACTTTCCGTCGTATGGGATTAACTGACAAAAATCTTAAGCCGTCCAATACTGTTTTCCATGGGGTGGTGCCCGGTAAGTCGGCGTATCCTGTAGGCAAGACTGCTTTGGAAGTGGCCTTTGGAGATGATCATGACTCCCGGGTTGAGACGCTAACCTTTGAAGTAGTCAAGATTCAGAGTCGGTATCACGCTCTGTTTGGACGGCCGGCTTATGCCAAGTTCATGGCACGGCCTTGTTATGTTTATCTGCAACTCAAAATGCCGGGTCACAAGGGGACCAACACAGTACATGTAAGCCGGAAGATAGCTTTGGAGTGTGAAGAAGGTGATGCTGCTTATGCTGAGTCTGTCTTCGCAACAGAGGAATTGAAGTTTTATAAAGATAATGTTGACCTAGCAGATATGACATCTTTGAAGAAGCCAACTACGGAGCATGACCCGATCTTGAAGTTTAAGTCGGCGGATGACACTAAGCTAGTTGATTTCGTTCCTGGTGATTCATCCAAGTAGTTCAGCATCAGTGCTAATTTGGACCCGAAATAGGAAGGCGCGCTCATCGGGTTCATCCATGAGAACCGGGACATCTTTGCATGGAAACCTTCTGACATGCCAGGTGTACCAAGGGAACTTGCTGAGCACACTCTTAATATTGATCCGAAGTTTAAGCCGTTCAAGCAATTCCTTCGTCGTTTTAATGAAGAGAGGCGTAAGGCCATTGGTGAAGAAGTGGCCCCGCTCTTGGCGGCTGGGTTCATTGTTGAAGTTTTTCATCCTGAGTGGTTGGCTAACCCGGTGCTGGTGCTTAAGAAGAACGACACTTGGCGTATGTGTGTGGATTACACTATTTAAATAAGGCTTTTCCGGCTGATCCTTTTGCTCTCCCTCGTATTGATCAAATTATTGGTGCTACGGCGGGTTGTGAGCGTTTGAGATTTTTGGACGCTTATTCTGGTTATCATCAGATCAAGATACCAGTTAAGGACCACGAGAAGACAGCTTTCATTACTCCGTTTGGAGCCTTTTGCTATGTGTCCATGCCTTTTGGGCTCAAGAGTGCCCATGCGACTTACCAACGGTGTGTGCAAAATTGCCTTCATAATCAAATCGGGCGTAATGTTCATGCTTATGTGGATAACATTGTGGTGAAGTCCATAAAGAAGGAGACCCTGATTGATGATTTGAAGGAGACCTTTGACAATCTCCGGGTTTATAAGATGGTGCTTAACCCGACCAAGTGTGTTTTTGGTGTACCAGCTGGTCAGCTTTTGGGTTTTTTGGTTTCTGAATGAGGTATTGAAGCTAACCCGGAGAAGATAAAGGCTATTACCTCTCTGGCTAAGCCGGCATGTATCAATGATGTTCAGCGTTTGGCGGGTTGTATTGCGGCCTTAAGCCGGTTGGGTGAGAAGGCTATCCCTCTTTACCAGATGATGAAGAAGACAAATCACTTCGTTTGGAGTGATGCTGCTAATCAAGCGTTTGAGGATTTGAAGAGACAGTTGGCTGAGCCGCCCGTTCTCGCTGCTCCCATTAATAAAGAGCCTTTGTTGTTGTATGTGGCTGCCAATAGCCGAGCTGTCAGTGTAGCCGTTGTGGTGGAAAGAAAGGATCCAGGCAAGGTGTATCCGGTTCAACGGCCGGTTTACTACATCAGTGAGGTGCTTATTGAGTCCAAGCAGAGGTATCCGCATTGGCAGAAGCTTGTGTATGGGGTTTTCATGGCTAGCCGGAAGCTTAAGCAGTATTTTCTGGGTCATCCTATCACTGTGACTAGCTCTGCCCTTTTAGGGGATATCATTCAAAATAGAGAAGCAACAGGTCTGGTAGCCAAATGGGCCATTGAGCTTGGACCTCATGGTTTGAAGTATGTGCCTCGTACAACCATCAAATCTCAAGCACTTGTGGATTTCATCAATGATTTGACATAGTTGCAGATGCCTGTGGAGAAGCCAAATAACACATATTGGACTATTCACTTTGATGGGTCCAGGCAGTTGGAAGGCTTGGGGGCTGAAGTTGTATTAACTTCCCCACGAGGCGGTAAATTTTCTTATGTTCTCCGGTTGATGTTCCCTTGTACTAACAATGCAGCTGAGTATGAGGCCTTGCTCCATGGTCTTCGGATGGCTAAGGAGATGAACTTAAGCCAGGTGAGGTGTTTCGGCGACTCAGATCTGGTAGCTCAGCAAGTTTCTGGCACTTGGGATTCTAAGGATCCACTCATGGAGGCTTATCGTCGAGAGGTTGATGCTATTGCGGGTCACTTTAAGGGTTATCAAGTTGAACATGTTGATCGCAGGAAAAATGAGGCAGCTGATGCTTTAAGCCAGTTAGGGTCTCAGCGTAAGCCGGTGCCACCTAACACTTTCCTGGATATTATGCATAACCCTTATGTCAAATTGCCTACAGAGGAAGATATGGCTATTCCTGACCCGGAAGCACAATTGGTGGCGGCTCTTCATGCGATTCCTGATTGGACAGTTCCATATTTGGCTTATATGACCCGGGGCAAGTTACCTGAGGATGAAACTTTGGCCAGACAGATAACCCGGCGGTCCAAGTCAATGACTATTGTCAATGGAGAGTTGCATCATCGCAGTGTCACATGGGCGTTTCAACATTGTGTTTCTCCTGAAGAAGGCTGTGAGATTCTACGAGAGATTCATGAAGGAGATTGTGGTCATCATGCTGGTTCTAAATCTCTCGTAGACAAGGCTTTTCGTCATGGGTTTTATTGGCTGACGGCTCACGCTGATGCTGAAGATCTAGTCAGTAAATGTGATGATTGTCAAAAGTTTTCACGACGAGCACATGTACCGGCTCAAGAATTACAGATGGTTCCTATTGCTTGGTCATTTGCAGTCTGGGGGCTTGATATGGTTGGGCCTTTCAAAAGGTCGAAGGACAAAAAGACCCACCTTTTGGTGGCGGTTGACAAATTCACAATGTGGGTTGAGGCAGAACCGGTCAGTAAGTGTGACGCGGCAACAACGGTTCAATTCATCAAAAAGGTGATTTTTCGCTTTGGTTTTCCCCACATCATTATAACTGATAATGGCACTAATCTGTCCAAGGGTGCTATGAAAGAGTTTTGTCAACGTGAGCATATTCGACTTGACGTATCGTTAGTGGCTCACCCCCAATCCAATGGTCAAGCTGAAAGAGCCAATCAAGAAATCTTGAGAGGCATCAAGCCCCGGCTTATGGTTCCGTTGCAGAGGATGCCGGGTTGTTGGGTCGAGGAGTTACCCTCAGTGCTATGGAATATCAATACTACCCCCAACAGATCTACGGGTTACACGCCCTTCTTCATGGTTTACGAAGCAGAGGCGGTTCTCCCCAGTGACATCCGTCATGACTCGCCCCGCGTGGCGGATTATGTTGAAGCTAACAATGAAAAAGCACGTCTAGATGCACTTGACCTGTTAGATGAGGAGCGTGACATCACGGCAGCTCGTTCGGCGATTTACCAGCAAGATCTGCGCCATTATCACAGCCGCCGGGTTAAGACCAGAACTTTTCAAGAAGGTGACCTGGTGCTCCGGCTTATTCAGGATCAGACTGATATGCATAAGCTATCCCCATCTTGGGAAGGGCCTTTTGTGGTCAGCAAGAATCTGAACAACGGATCATACTACCTTATCGATGTTCGAGACCACAAGGACTCACGCACGTCGGAGGAGGAGACCCGTCGGCCGTGGAATATTGCTCATCTCCGGCCTTACTACACTTGAGCCATCGGCTCTTACGATGTACATATCTTGACAATGTATATATTATGATGATTATAATAAAGCCGGCATCCCTGATAATTCAGGGCCTCTGTCGTTTCATTTCCAAGAATAATGAGTCTTTTTCATTACAAATGGTCACTTGGGGGCTTCCTGCTCATTGAGCATAGCTGTGAATATCCCTCTTGATCGGCTCAATGCCACACTTCCAATGGTCACTTGGGGGCTTCCTGCTCATTGAGCATAGCTATGAATATCCCTCTTGATCGGCTCAACGCCACAAACCACTTGGGGGCTTCCTGCTCATTGAGCATAGCTGTGAATATCCCTCTTGGTCCGACTTATATGCCATGGTTACAAAAGCACTTGGGGGCTTCCTGTTCAAACATAGGTGTATTCACCAAAGAGAACATAGCGTTACTACCCTTGTGAGCTGGTTTGGAACACCAGGTGTATTCACCGAAACCTTCCGGGTTCTCCTGCTTTGTAGAATCTGCCACTCCCCCCGGGTAATCCTGGAATGACAAGCCGAACTCTTGACAAGTCAATCTTACATAGACCCTGAACTTGTCAATGTTAAAACCGCGGTCATGTGAGGCTGGATTCACAAAGTGTAAAAGGTTAACTCAGTGGCTTGGCGGCCCATGAAAGCCTCGGAGCTTTAGGCTTGGCGGCCTATGAAAGCCTCGTTTTCTCGCTTTTTGAACATTTTTGGGTTCATCTTGGTACCATATTGACATATGGTTTAAAATGATTCAGGCCATGTAGCCTCAATTCTTACAGCTCATATTTTAGTATATCTGTGGTTTCTGATAACCCAGCCTAGCTTTGGACGATAAGTCGCCAGCATATGATGATATTAAATACTTGGAAGTATTGTCTTCTAAGTTTTGGGTTATCACCCTTACTGCATTGGTATGGTAAGCCAGCAGTCTAATCACATATCACAGGTATGATATTTTTGATTATATCTAATTATGATTAAACTGGCCTTGCTTATAAACTGTTTTAGTCACCAGTGGTTTTATATGGGGTATTATGACCCGTCCTGCGGTAAACCGCCAGGGCACTTGTGATCTACTTGTGTGTAGGGTAATGCTAAATCTCATTTGCATAAATCAATCTCATCATAAGCATAAAATGATATCTTTTCAAATGGCGGATCAAACAATGTGGCGCAAAACAAACACGTGCACGATGGCACGACAGATCAAAGTTTCACTAGCCTATTACATGACTCAGTGAGCCAAAAAGATCAAGTGTTTTCAAAGGATCAAATATATGAACCGCCTGGCGGATCACTCTTCTTGGCCTTGATGACTTGAGGCTTCTGGATCATCCTTCTCCGGTTCTTCGTCCTCCTCCACCGTCTGGAAATTTGGTGATGACCAATCGATGCCACACAAGGCTTGGAATTCAGCTTCATCATCTATAAGTTCGGACCGTTCAACTTCAGGGGCGAAAGTATGCTTACGAATTGGGGGGATTAGATCCATCACTTTATAAGCCGACATGGGCATCTTCTGATTCTCCATGTCATAAGCCGGTTGGTATCTTGAAAGATCCGTTTCATTTGCAATCAGGCTGGCCAGGGGACGTATCTCCTTCACGCAGGCAGCGAAGTCTTTCTTATCAAAGGGAGTGCCATCTTCTTTTAAGCTTGGATACCCAGTAGCTATCTCGGCCGGGTCTAGCTCTGCTAGCCACGCCTTGGCCTGACTTAAAGATGTCACGGCACCAGCTCTTGCAGATGACCGCTTCATCTCGTCAATCCTAGCAGGCAGAACAGAGAGTTTTTTCAAGACATCACTCAAGAGAGTAGGTGCTTGATTAGTCGGAGAAATCATGGCCAGTGCACGCTGAGTTCCAGTATATAGCTGTTCAACAAGTGTATAAACAGCCTTGAGCTTCACAAGCATTTCTTGGCTAAGATTGCTGCTCCTGGGACCTGTGTAATAATTATGGATTGGTTAGAGGCGGTTTATACCATCAAGGAAGAGATTCAATTTCGATGCTAGCAAGGCGACTCACCAAAGATAGCAGAAACCATCTGGGATACACGGTGTTTTAAACCGGTAAGCTCAGTGGTCACCTCTTGAAGAGCCACCTCCGCCTTTTCAGCCCGCTGCATCAAGGCAGTTTTCTCTTCAGCCCAGGCGTTTCTTTCAGCCTCAAAACTGGTCTTCAGTTTTTCCGTTTCAGCCACGCTAAATTGGAATTTTGAATCGGATTTCCGGGTCTCAGATTCTTGATTCTCCAGCCGGGTCTTTGCATCAGCCAATTGCGATTGAAGTTGAGCAGTGGTGTCCTGTACAAGCACAGATTTGTAAACACATTCATATCCGGCTTACAGGAATATAAGTCCCAAGCCTTTTGCAAGCAACAACACTTGGCACTTGGGGGCTAATGCCGGTCGAAAAATTATTCATACAACGGCTTATGTGAATAAGTCCCAAGTACTTTGCAAGCAAGAGTACTTGGCACTTGGGGGCTGATGCATATTGCTTGCATCTCCTTACTACTTTATGATGACCCGGTTGTGCCGTAAATAATCACAGCCGATTCATGGGGGCTACATAGGTAAGCTCTCCTTTATAAACAATGGTGAACAGGACCGGCTCATTCATGCTGATTAAACCGGCCCTTGGGGACTACAGATGCAATGTTAATTGTTTAAAATCCGGTTTAACTCTAATGGTGAAAACCGGCCGTGGAAGGATTCTACCAAAGATGCTCATGGTTATTCTAAGTCTCAATCCTATAATACCCGGTAGACTTGGGGGCTGGCAGGATGTACATAACTTATTTAAGCAGGAATTCATACCTCATATTTTTGATGCATCTGCTTCACCATATCGATTTCAAGATCGCAGCTAGTGTGTACTTGGTTGAGGTAGCCAGAGAGTACTTCACTACTGCTCAATTGAGAACAATTGGCGACATCAAATCTCACTTTCCGCTTTTCAATGAACTCCTATTTAGCGGAGTGCTTAGCCAAGACAGTTGGATTTCCCGGTTCTTTAAAGCCGGTGCCAGTGATCATAACATCGCGGCATGTGTTTCGGACGGTTTAAGTGGGCTTGACGATTCAGTACTCAAAGGATTGAGGTTTGTCTGGTTGCTGGAGAGGTCAGGAACCTCTGGTGGAACATCATGGACAGGCTCGTCGGGTTGTAGCACGGAGGTGTCAGATGCTGGAATTTGTTGTTCCGGCTCATGGACTTTGGGATCCTCAGCCGGCTTGATCACCTTTGCCTTCTTGATAGGCTTTGCCTTTCCACTGCATGGGTCATGAGAGGTCAGTACAGATATAAAAAGTATAGGGAGATGGAAAATGAAAAAATTATTATTACCCAGGAGCAGTTTTGAAAGCCGGCAACTGGGTCTGTGATGAGTCACCAGAAGAAGAGTGAGAAGCCTCCTAGTAGTTTGAATCGGAAGAATTAAGTGGCTGGCAAATGAGACCCGCCAGTGGGTAAAAAGAATTTAATTTTGGAAGGACCTCGTTTCGACGTTTCCGCGGAACTGGTGTATTCGGTAAGCCGGAGGACAATTCTTCACCTCCGCTGGTCCGAGTTTGTCGCCGTTTCTCATGTTGTTGTTGCTTCTAAAGAAAGTGAGGATCCAAATGAGCTAAGGGGTGTGAAAAGCTTGCTTTCCGGGTTACTCGTCGGATTTTCTGTCTTGGCAAAGGTACTGAGCCGGAGGAAGTAATAGTTACCTCTTCTTCAACTGCTTGGCTGGCCCCCGTGTCATCCTAATAATAATCAGTGTCAATAAGATAATTGAAAAAGGAGCCAAGGGAGTCAAGGGCTACCTCCGACTCAAAGCTTTCATTCAGTTTAAACATCTCGGAAGCACTTGATTTCTTCTTATTTCTTGGCGGCTTTCTTGGCAGCCCTGGCCTTTTTGGCAGATTCATGGTCATATTTCTTTTTCCAAAAATCAGATTCAGCCTGTGAAAGTCATCAAAGTTGAGTTAATAGAATATTTGAATGATGAGGTAAAAGTAAGTGATTTAGAGACTCACATCCGGTGGCGGGTTAAGTTTGCAGAAAGGGTTCAGACCCACTTTGCTGCAGTCTTCCGGATCTTCATTCAGAAGGGTCTTTGTCATTTCATTGATTACCTCATCAGTTAAACGCACGGAGCTATGGCGCAGTGGATCCTTTATACCACCCGTGTAAGTACACATTAAGCCGGGTCGGCGACTCAAGGGTATGATTCGCCAAGAAACCCTGCACCAAACCAAGTCAATGCCAGTTAACCCATTTCCCAGTAGAGCATTGACCTTTGCAATGGTGGGGGCAAGCTTTGCACGTTCAGCAGTGGTAAGCTTTTCGGGAAGAGGATGCTTTGGGTCAAGACGCTGGACACGATAACCCGGCAGTGGATTCTCGTTAGCCGGAGAGGTATCTTTGCAATAAAACCATGTATGGTTCCAATCATTGGGGTGACTCAGCAAGCAAGCATAGGGGAAGATAGCATCTCTTCTTTGTTGAATTGAGATTCCGCCAAGTTCCAAGCTGGGTCCGGTTCAAATAAAAATATTCCCTAAAGAGTTCAACACTGGGCTCCTCTTGAAGGTATACTTCACAGAAGACTTGAAAATTACAGATGTTTGACACAGAGTTGGGTCCGATGTCTTGACGATGCAATTGAAAGAAGTGCAGAACATCTCGGAAAAAATTAGAACCAGGCGGTGAGAAGCCCCGGTTCATGTGATCAGTAAAAACAATGACCTCATCATCCTTTGGCTAAGGTCTTTCTTCATCTGGTTTGGGGGCGCGCCAATGCATGACATTTTTTGCTGGTAAATAGCCGATTTTGAAAAAGTCTTTGAGCGTGTTCTCAGTGACTATGGAGGGAACCTAGTTACATGAAGTGACTGTCTTCGGCGGCATTGTGAAGAAAGAAGCCTAAAAGAAAACAATTTTTTTGCCGGTTTAAGTTGATTCATTAAAGCCGGAAGTAAACGCTACAGTATATATTCAGAGTGGCGGCTTAAATGGGGCCTAATGACATATGGCTAGTGATGACCGATGATGTAAGCCACCATGACCAGATTGGTATGTAAGATCTATCAAGAGTGAAATCTGCTAAGTGTTGAATAAACAAGTTTTACAGACGTGAGCAGGTGATTTGGATCTAGTGATGTGTGAAAAAAAAATCAAAGCCTTAAATATTGCAGCAGCGGAGGAACTAGCACATTGGTAAGATTTCTGCATCTAGGAGGTGTATTCAGTGGTTAAGAGAAGGTACAGAAACAGTTTTCCGCGTATTTCAAAAGTTATTTTGGATCAAAAGGATCAAACCGAAGTATGATGAAGAACAGCGACGAACTCTGAAGAACTTCGAGAAACATTAATGGAGATCTACAACAGAGAAAGAAGAGGCGCTTACTGGATCCACTTAGCAATGGAGAGGCGCCGCGTTTTCTCTGGTCACGTTCAGGTCGATGCAGCGGCCAGGGTCGAGGAAGGTGACGAGCTCGGCGGCGGCAGTGCTCAGGCGTGCAGATGCGTCGCTGAGAGAGGTAGAAGACAAGAAGGAAAAGAGGAGAAAATGAAAAGAGGGTTCCCCGACCCTATTTATAAGGAGAAGGGTAACAGGTGGGCACGAAAAACGAGGAGGCCAAAGAATGATTATCCAGCTAATCGGACGCCTCGATTTTCAGGATGGTTATTAAAAGATAAGGATCTGTTAAGATATGCTGGGTATTGTGCAAAATTAATGACAGATGACGTCATGGCGGTTTTCCGTAATTCCAGGAGATGACGTCATGGCGGGTTACAATATCTCGCAAGAACAAACAAAGAAGGATTTTTTTCTAAGTGTTGAAGTTTGACATGAACAAGTTCAAATCAACCTGGGGCCTAATGTTGGGGATATGACTATTGGGTATGACCCGCCTAGGAGGGGCTGGGTTATCCCAATGGCGGTTCACCAAGACAAAGCCCATGAAGATGTTGAAGATGGCGGTTCATGAAGGAGACTTGTTAAAAGGCCCAAAGACCGAAGGCGGCTTAAAGCCCATAAAGTGTAAACCGCCAGATATGTATAACTTGTATTGTAAGGCAAGTCTAATTAGTTACCAGGCCGGACACGTTTATGAGCCGGCCGGGACTCTGTAAGCCATAGGGCGTCAACCTGTGTATATAAAGGGATGACCCGGCGGCGGTTTAGGGCAAGAGAGAACAGATCGAAAGCTAGGTCAAGCGTATTCGCTCCCTGGTAATCGAGACATAAGCAATACCACCTCAAACTGGATTAGGCCTTTACCTTCACCGCAAGGGGCCAAACCAGTATAAAATCCCTGTGTCCTTTGTCCCTTTAACCCCTTTAAGCTAACCAAGTTGCGATGGCTCCACGACTAAGTCCTCACACTAGGACATCTGCCGTGACAATTCCACGACAATAGGTAATATTGGTAAATGTCAAGAAATGCCTATGAACTATTCTCTTGCTGTTGAACCATTTGATGTTTGGGGATTTGATTACATGGGACCTTTTCCTTCCTCTAATGGGTATACACATATTTTGGTTGTTGTTGATTATGTTACTAAATGGGTAGAAGCTATTCCAACTAGTAGTGCTGATCACAACACCTCTATTAAAATGCTTAAGGAAGTTATTTTCCCAAGGTTTGGAGTCCCTAGGTATTTAATGACTCATGGTGGTTCACACTTTATTCATGGTGCTTTTCGTAAAATGCTTGCTAAGTATGATGTTAACCATATAATTGCATCACCCTATCATCCTCAGTCTAGTGGTCAAGTTGAACTTAGCAATAGGGAAATAAAATTAATTTTGCAAAAGACTGTCAATAGGTCCAGGAAGAATTAGTCTAAGAAATTAGATGATGCACTTTGGGCTTATAGAACAGCTTATAAAAATCCTATGGGTATGTCTCCTTATAAAATGGTTTATGGAAAAGCTTGTCATTTGCCTCTTGAGTTAGAACATAAAGCATACTGGGCAGTTAAAGAACTCAACTATGATTTTAAACTTGCTGGTGAAAAGAGGTTATTTGATATTAGCTCATTGGATGAGTGGAGAACCCAAGCTTATGAAAATGCAAAATTATTCAAAGAAAATGTTAAAAGATGGCATGACAAAAGAATTCAAAAACGTGAGTTTAAAGTCGGAGAATATGTTCTTTTGTACAACTCTCATTTTAGATTCTTTGCAGGAAAGCTCCTCTCGAAATGGGAAGGCCCATATGTCATCGAGGAGGTTTACCGGTTTGGAGCCATCAAAATAAATAACTTCGAAGTTACTAACTCAAAGGTTGTCAGCGGGCAATGAATAAAGCATTAAATCTTAGGTACGCCAATTAATGTTGAAAGCAATATTATCCAAACTTTGACACCGGAAGAACACATAAAAGTGTCCTTCCGGAACACTCTAGAATTGTCAAAATAAGGAGTTACGTGATACGGTAAGTAAACGGACTCCAAAAAATATGCAAAAATATTTTAGTCGGTTTTGGAATATTTTAGAATTTTGGAAATAAAGAAACTTCCAGGAAGCGTCCCCTGGTGGGCACAAGACACCAGGGCGCGCCAGGCTTGCCTGGCGCGCCCGGGTGGGTTGTGCCCACCTGGGATACCTCCCGTACTCCGTTTTTCTTCCATATGCTTGTCCTCCAAGATAAAAAAATCTATATATACTTCCCGAACCTGTTAACCACCATATCGCGGAGAAAATCCTCTGTTCTCTTTTCTTACTATTTCTGGTCAGATTTTTCAAGCTAGGCATCATGTCTTCCCACTCCTCCAACCACATGGAAGAAGATGCTTGGCTGATGAAGATTGAGACGAAGAGGGAGGAGCCCGCGGACGCTATCAAGGGAGACAAGGGCAAGGAAGTTACCGTAGATCCATCCCCGGTGGCAACACAATTGTTTGCCGAGGAGGGCGATGACGTCTTGCACGATCATGTAAGCAAGGCATGTCAGAGGTTAGTCTGTCGGTTATGTCGACAACAACATCGATACCAAGGGCGAGGGACGAAGAGAACCATTCTCCTGCTCGTTGAACGAGGCGGACCAATAGGTAAAGTTCTCGTTCATCGGTGGTTACCGGAATGTCATCAACAATAGTAACAGGGTCTTGCTGAAAAATTGTACACCGAGGTGTTTACATAAGCAGGAGAATATTACTGCTTACATCATATAGATCACAAGAGAGGTTAAACCAAACAATGGAAAGGGAAATATGATTATCAGATTAAACAGAACAATGGAAAGGAAAATGCGTTTAAACACATATTTCAGGGGTATATCCTTCCCAAGGACAAGCAGAGCACGATATCCATGGCAAGATATAAATAGAAAACCCTTTAGATGAGGGGAGAGAAATTTCATGACATTACCCATACAACGATGTTTGGATAATTGATAAGGAATTTTTTTTTGCATTGTGCTTCAAATGTTCTTGCTGAAAATTGGAGTACCACAAACATGCTTCGAGATAGCATTGACATGGTCTTCAAGCAAAGGTCGGACTTGGATACACAAAGGATTCATCAGGAACAACTTATAGAATAAGTCTTACAATTTTCTCATGGAAGAATGGTTATCCTTGCAAAAAAAGAAGAATTATAACAATAGGTCCTCCGGTCGGGGGTGCTAGGCATGACATCACCTTACCGGGTCATATATAGACCAATGTTATAACTCTTGGAAATATGTCCCAACCATCATATCTGACCGAGATTCAGATCTGATTGATGTCAGGATACCTCAGACTCGTGATGCCCGAGAAGGAAAGGGGGCAACACAATTTAACGAGATGGAGTTGCAAGATTCTCGGGAAATGGACTATGGAAGCAAGTTTCGAATCATGAGTTCATCATTAAACCAATGACAGGATGAGGAGGTGGCTGATGAACTCAACGACAATTCATTGAGATCTCCAAATGATGGATTTCCACAGTTGTGTGAACAAGGAGATAACATTTGCCGGATCAAATGATATAATGAGGTATGCTCGACGAAAACATACACAATTAAACATTGGTTGAAAAGTGCGCCCGAAATATGGGCTTAGGTAGTATGATCAATGTCAGAATGGTGATTCGATAATCAATGGTCTAAGAATGAAATGTCGACCATTAACTTCAAAGCAATAGGGTTGCTAGAAGTTTTGAATTCGCACAACATAGTTCAATTGTTAGTTTTCCGGTTAGAAACAACACGGGGACCAAGAAGAATGGTGATGGCAAGAAGCATCATTGTATCAAGAATTCTTAAGAGGTGGTGAAATTCTCACAACATTCTTGACATAAAAGATGGCAATACTCCAAGGTAAAGAAGAACAAATGCTGGATAGCAAGGAACTCATGGTATAACACAGAACACGAACAAGTTTGTGTTGAAGGGAAGGCAATAAAGTGGTCGATGACAACAAAAATCATCGAGGGGCAAGGATGGTAATTCTCATCATGAATTTGATTGATATTCTGGAAGAGCTCAAAATGTTGATGGTGATCACGACACATTTGTCGAGAGGTTTCAAGAAGATGTAATCGATCGGCGATGACATCACACCAAGGGAATGGTGAAGCAAAAGGTTACTGGAACCATGGGTATGACACAAACTCGAAATCACGTTTGCTATTCAAGGAGAAATGATATGACGAGGGAGATTGACATAAGATTAGCTCACCGCCAAAATTTGTGCTGCGGGAAGAAGGACCAAGTAGCACAATTAAAATTAGCACGGTAATGATGTAGCCGAACAGGCTAGGAATGATGTGATCGGGTACAAACTCGTAAGTAAAGAAGATTACTAAAAGTTGTTGAACCATATAGTGCGGACTCGGTTCAGTTATCGGTGTCTTTGAGTGTTTAATAACTCAGAGCCCGTGAAAAATTGGAATCAGTGAGAATGTAGTACTTGATGAAGAACTCATAAGAAGTTATGCAGTTCCATGATAATCTCGAGATACCAGGGGGGTAATACTCGACGACAGATCAAAGTAGTGGTTGGACTAGGTTATTGCTCTGCAGAAGACAAGTGCTTAAACTTGTCCAAGAAATTGGATCAAAGAAGAACAATATGGTCGGAAACCACGATTGCAAAAGACCAAATCCCAGATATAAGATGAAATTATGTCAAGGGGATAATTATTGTTACGAGAAGCTTCCATGACAAGATCTACATCGTGTCCATGGGCATGAACACAAAGTTCAAGGTCGACTCCCACTTCTCCAATGCATAACCTATCATTCACTCCTCATTTTCGATGGAGTTGTAGTGTTGAAATTTTATCTGGTAAATCACCAGAAGAATATGACCCGTGAAAACTCTCGGGTTTGCACAGATTAGGGAAGGCATTGGTCCAACCCATCGGGTATCTTAGGAACATATACTACAAAGTTCAGAAGTAAATAACTCAAGCTCGAAAGCAGAGCGTCATTGGCCATATCAGAGAATAGAATTTACCAATGGCATTATGTATCAGGGAAAGAACTTCTCGAGGTTTTTGTATACAAAGGACACTGTCGGATTGATAATTCAACAAAGGATCTGACGGTCCACAACGGAGCTGATGTGAGCATCGGCACACAATCAGAAGAAGAAATAATGCAAAGGCATTGGGGTATAGAAACAACTGACTAATTCAAAGCTCAATGTAAAGGAATTATGATTTCTCACCAAGGAAAGCAAACGCTCTGATAAAGGATGTATAAGTCGAGTAGGCTTAGGGATACAATCGACGGCAGTTTGATTGTCGAGAACCAGCTCCAGTTAGAAATGACGGTTGAGCCGGAAAGATGAATTCTGGGATCTGATTGACGATTGTGAGTATTCGCAACATACTGAGTCAATGGACTCAAAATGATAATGACAAAGGATGCCAATAAGATTACCAGACTTATGGGATTAATCATAATGTTAGTAATCAAGAATTTCAAGAGTATTAGGCTGTTGAGGAATTTTCAGAAGAACGAATGGTATTTCGAAGACTTTTGAGAAATAAATGAATCAACTTGGGATGAGTGGATACTCAATAGGTGCAAGAAATTATCCGTAGAGGTATTTAGGTGGGTTAGAACTGAAAGGCAGTAGGCACAAAGTTTTCTCGAAGCAATAGAGATAATTTCAAGGTATCTTGTAATAACAAGATCAACTGGGAATAAAAGTAAAAATGACATGTGTATGTATTTATCCATAGGGGTATTTGGTGGTAGGGAATTGCAAAAGCGACATGCACAAGGTCTCGAGAGAATATCGGAGAGTAACTTCGAATTCTTCTGGTGCACTGAGCAATCATCTGGAGTGAGGGGTTCTCCGGGAGGAAGTAGTAACGAGATCCTAAATTTAGATTTTAGTAAATTCATTAAACCCGAATAGGAGAGAGATGAGAGTCCCAGAGTATAGGTTGAGGAATAAAAAGATCCTAATACCACCCAATGGCAATGTGGGCCCGTAAGCCACACAGCCATGGTAGTAAAACAGTTTTCACTGACTAGACTCAACTTCGGCCAAGGAGTTTGGAAGGGGATTCCTATAGGCAGTCGGCTCTGATACCAACTTCTGACGCCCCTGATTCAATCGTACACTAATCATACACACAAACGTGTACGATCAAGATCAGGGACTCACGGGAAGATATCACAACACAACTCTAAAAATAAAATAAGTCATACAAGCATAATAATACAAGCCAGGGGCCTCGAGGGCTCGAATACAAGTGCTCGATCATAGACGAGTCAACAGAAGCAACAATATCTGAGTACAGACATAAGTTAAACAAGTTTGCCTTAAGAAGGCTAGCACAAACTGGGATACAGATTGAAAGAGGCGCAGGCCTCCTGCCTGGGATCCTCCTAAACTACTCCTGGTCGTCGTCAGCGGCCTGCACGTAGTAGTAGGCACCTCCGGTGTAGTAGGAGTCGTCGTCGACGGTGGCTTCAAGCTCCTGGGCTCCAGCATCTGGTTGCGACAATCAGGTAGAAAGGAAAGGGGAAAAGGGGGAGCAAAGCAACTGTGAGTACTCATCCAAAGTACTCTCAAGCAAGGATCTACACTACATATGCATGGGTATCTGTGTAAAGGGCCAATATCGATGGACTGTACTGCAGAATGCCAGAATAAGAGGGGGATAGCTAGTCCTGTCGAAGACTACGCTTCTGGCAGCCTCCATCTTGCAGCATGTAGAAGAGAGTAGATGGTAAGTTCACCAAGTATCATCGCATAGCATAATCCTACCTGGCGATCCTCCCCTCGTCGCCCTGTGTGAGAGCGATCACCGGGTTATATCTGGCACTTGGAAGGGTGTGTTTTATTAAGTATCCGGTTCTAGTTGTCATAAGGTCAAGGTACAACTCCGGGTCGGCCTGTTACCGAGGATCACGGCTATTCTAATAGATAAACTTCCCTGCAGGGGTGCAAAACATTACCCAACACGCTCGATCCCATTTGGTCGGACACACTTTCCTGGGTCATGCCCGGCCTCGTAAGATCAACACGTCGCAGCCCTACCTAGGCACAACAGAGAGGTCAGCACGCCGGTCTAAATCCATGCGCGCAGGGGTCTGGGCCCATCGCCCATTGCACACCTGCATGTTGCGTACGCGGCCGGTGAGCAGACCTAGCAACCTCCATTACAAAGGAAGTTGCGTTACGCGGTCCAACCTGGCGCGCGCCGCTCAGTCGCTGACGTCACGAAGGCTTCGGCTGATACCACGACGTCGGTTGCCCATATCTTGTCCCACGTGGCGGTTAGTGCGTATAAGGTCAACGACCCAACTCAGATCAAATACCAAGAACTCGTTAAGCGTGTTATTATGAAGTAACTGCGGACGCCGACCAGGCCAGGCCCACCTCTCACCTAGGTGGTCTCAACCTGCCCTGTCGCTCCGCCACAAAGTAGCAGTCGGGGGCTGTCGGGAACTCAGGCCCACCACTACCTGGATGGAGCCACCTGTCCTTTCAGCCCCCACATCGGAATCACATGCGGGTACTCAACGAGCAGACTCGACTTTAGTCACCACCTGTATAGTATGTATGTATATATGTATATACCCGTGATCACCTCCCGAGTGATCACGGCCCGATAGTATAGCATGGCAGACGGACAAGAATGTAGGGCCACCGATGGATACTAGTATCCTATACTAAGCATTTAGGATTGCAGGTAAGGGTAACAACTGTAGCAACAATGAAGGGGGAGGTCAGGGGCGGAGCGGCTCGTGCTAGCGCGTGGGGACGAACGGGAGGCGGCACCGGACAGAAAGGGAAGAGAGGGGAGGCGGGCCTCACGTTCGAGTAGAGACCAGGGGGGCGGCGAGGCTCGAGGGAGCCGTTGTGGAGGAGGACGGGGACGACCGGCGGAGACGGGGAGGAGATCCGGCGAGGGAGCGCGCTCCGACGAGGTCCAGGCGGGGCGGCTGTGAGGTCGGGGCGACATGGCTTGATGCGGGCCATCGAGGAGGAGGTTGAGGACGGTGCTGCGAGGTCCGGCGACGGGGAGGGCGGCGACGAACGGCGAGGTTAAGGCGGGGCACCGATGCAGGCGAGGGGATCGGGCGCGGGGAGCTCCTCTCCCCGGCATAATGTGTGCGTGTGTGTGTGTTGTGTGGTGGTGGCGGGTGAGGGAGACGAGGGGGTCGTGGGGAAGTGGGGGTGATTTAGGGTTTGGGGTCGGGGGCAGTGGCCTTGTAGGCCAGAGAGAGTGGGGTGGGCCGTGGGCTGGCCTGGCGGCCCAGAGGACAGGGGGTCCTGCTCTTTCTTTTTTTCCTTGTTTTGTTTTTTTCTTTTATTTATTTTCCTTTCTATTTCAATTCATCTTAAAATATTTAGGAATTTTCTAAAAAAGTATTTTCTTCACAATAATTACCTATGTAATATTTGGCACTAACCGAACATTTTTGTTTTAATGTCTGAAAACTTTTGTTGTTTGCCATATTTTGAATTTCATTTTTGAACTGGTTTTGAACTAACGGGAGATTAGCAAAAGTAATCGAGGTGACGTGGCATCATTAGCAGAGGTTACTGTAGCTTGATTATCTGGGCGTCACATCAACCAGAGTACGTTTCGCACCAGAGTGGTACGGTAATCCTGTTCGGGAAGTCATGTTACTAGACCATGACGAACCTACGAACTATGAAGAAGCGATGATAAGCCCAGATTACGATAAATGGCTTGAGGCCATGAAATCTGAGATAGGATCCATGTATGAGAACAAAGTATGGACTTTGGTTGACTTGCCCGATGATCGGCAAGCCATAGAGAATAAATGGATCTTCAAGAAGAAGACTGACGCTGATGGTAATGTTACTATCTACAAAGCTCGACTTGTCGCGAAAGGTTTTCGACAAGTTCAAGGAGTTGACTACGATGAGACTTTCTCACCCATAGCGATGCTTAAGTCTGTCCGAATCATGTTAGAAATTTCCGCATTTTATGATTATGAAATCTGGCAAATGGACATCAAAATTGCTTTCCTCAATGGATTTCTTAAAGAAGAGTTGTATATGATGCAACCAAAAGGTTTTGTCGATCCTAAAGGTGCTAACAAAGTGTGCAAGCTCCAGCGATCCATTTATGGACTGGTGCAAGCATCTCGGAGTTGGAATATATGCTTTGATGAGGCGATCAGAGCATATGGTTTTATACAGACTTTCGGAGAAGCCTGTATTTACAAGAAAGTGAGTGGGAGCTCTTTAGCATTTCTAATATTATATGTGGATGACATATTGTTGATTGGAAATGATATAGAATTTCTGGATAGCATAAAAGGATACTTCAATAAGAGTTTTTTAATGAAAGACCTCGGTGAAGCTGCTTATATATTGGGCATCAAGATCTATAGAGATAGATCAAGACGCTTAATTGGACTTTCACAAAGTAGATATCTTGATAAAGTTTTGAAGAAGTTCAAAATGGATCAGTCAAAGAAAGGGTTCTTGCATGTGTTACAAGGTGTGAAGTTGAGTCAGACTCGATGCCCGACCGCTGCAGAAGATAGAGAGAAAATGGAAGTCATTCCCTATGCCTCAGCCATAGGTTCTATCATGTATGTTATGCTATGTACCAGACCTAATGTGTGCCTTGCTATAAGTCAGGCAGGGAGGTACCAAAGTAATCCAGGAGTGGATCACTGTACAGCGGTCAAGAACATCCCGAAGTACCTGAAAAGGACTAAGGATATGTTTCTCGTTTATGGAGGTGACAAAGAGCTCGTCGTAAATGGTTACGTCGATGCTAGCTTTGACACTGATCCGGATGACTCTAAGTCACAAACCGGATACATATTTATATCGAATGGTGGAGCTGTCAGTTGGTGCAGTTCCAAGCAGAGTGTCGTGGCGGGATCTACGTGTGAAGCGGAGTACATAGCTGCTTCAGAAGCAGCAAATGAAGGAGTTCATATCCGATCTAGGTGTAATACCTAGTGCATCGGGTCCAATGAAAATCTTTTGTGACAATACTGGAGCAATTGCCTTAGCGAAGGAATCCAGATTTCACAAAAGAACCAAACACATCATGAGACGCATCAACTCCATCCGTGATCAAGTCAAGGAGGGAGACATAGAGATTTGCAAAATACATACGGATCTGAATGTGGCACACCCGTTGACTAAGCCTCTTCCACGAGCAAAACATGATCAACTCCAAGACTCCATGGGTGTTAGAATCACTACAATGTAATCTAGATTATTGACTCTAGTGCAAGTGGGAGACTGAAGGAAATATGCCCTAGAGGCAATAATAAAGTTGTTATTTTATATTTCCTTATTCATGATAAATGTTTATTATTCATGCTAGAATTGTATTAACCGAAAAGTTGATACATGTGTGGATACATAGATAAAACACCGTGTCCCTATTAAGCCTCTACTAGACTAGCTCGTTAATTAAAGATGGTTAAGTTTCATAACCATAGACATGTGTTGTCATTTGATGAACGGGATCACATCATTAGGAGAGTGATGTGATGGACATGACCCATCCGTTAGCTTAGCATATTGATCGTTCTGTTTTATTGCTATAGCTTTCTTCATGTCATATACATATTCCTTTGACTATGAGATTATGCAACTCCCGGATACCGGAGGAATGCCTTGTGTGCTATCAAACGTCACAATGTAACTGGGTGATTATAAAGATGCTCTACAGGTATCTCCAAAGGTGTTTGTTGGGTTGGCATAGATTGAGATTAGGATTTGTCACTCCGAGTATCGGGGGTGTATCTGTGGGCCCTCTCGGTAATACACATCATAAGAAGCCTTGCAAGCAATGTGACTAATGAGTTAGTTGCCGGATGACGCATTACGAAACGAGTAAAGAGACTTTCCGGTAACAAGTTTGAACTAGGTAGGAAGATACCAACGACCGAATCTCGGACAAGTAACATACCGATGACAAAGTGAACAACGTATGTTGTCATTACGGTTTGACCGATAAAGATCTTCGTAGAATATGTAGGAACCAATATGAGCATCCAGGTTCTGCTATTGGTTATTGACCGGAGAGGTGTCTCGGTCATGTCTACATAGTTCCAAACCCGTAGGGTCCGCATGCTTAACGTTCGATGACGATTTTATATTATATGAGTTATGTGATTTGATGACCGAATGTTATCCAGAGTCCCGGACATGACGAGGAGTCTCGAAATGGTCGAGAGGTAAAGATTCATATATAGGACGATGATATTCGAATACCGAAAGTGTTCCGAGGTATACCGGGTACATATCGGAGTACCAGGGGGGTTACCGGAACCCCCCCCCCCCCGGGGGGGGGGGGGATAATGAGCCTTATGGGACATAGGAGGGGAGCACACCAGCCCACAAGGGGTGGTGCCCCCCCTTAAGGAAGGAGGCCGAATAGGAGAAGGAGGAGGGGGTTCGTCCCCCCTTTCCTTCCTCCCCCCTCTCTTCCCTTTTCCCCCTTCCGGTAATAAGGAAAGGGGAGCAAATTGGACTAGGGGCCCAAGTAGGATTCCTCCTACTTGGGGCGCCCCATGGCAGCTCCCCTCCCCCTCCCACCTATATATACGTGGGGAGGGGGCGCCTAGAACACACACCAACAGTTGTTAGCCGTGTGCGGAGCCCCCCCCCCCCCCCCACACACACACACAGTTTACGCCTCTGATCATATCTCGTACTGCTTAGGCGAAGCCCTGCATAGATCACTTCACCACCACCGTCACCACGCCATCATGCTGACGAAACTCATCTTCCTTGACACCTTTGCTAGATCAAGAGTTCGAGGGACGTCATCGAGCTGAACGTGTGCAGAACTCGGAGGTGTCATACGTTCGGTGCTTGATCGGTCGGAACGAGAAGTTCGACTACATCAACCACGTTGTCAAACGCTTCCGCTTTCAGTCTACGAGGGTACGTGGACACACTCTCCCCTCTCGTTTCTATGCATCTCCTAGATAGATCTTGCGTGAGTGTAGGAATTTTTTTAAAATTGCATGCTACGTTTTCCAACAGAAATAAGTTATCATATGCTAGTTATGTAAATTACCAGCCTATTTTGACTAAGTTATCTATGTCGAAGAAATAAGTTATCAGATGCTAGTTATGTAAATTACCATCCTATCTTTACTAAGTTATCTATGCTGAAGAAATAAGTTATTAGATGCTAAAATTAAAATTACCAACCTATTTTGACTAAATTAACTACGTTGAATAATCAAGTTATCAGATACTAGAAATGTGAGATATTAGCTTATGTTGACTAAGTAATATATGTTGAAGAAAGAAGTAGCACTAGAAAAAGAGTCAAGAATGCGAGAATCACCTCAATGTCGTATCACACGACTTCTCGTCTACTTTGGTGCTTACATGACCTGTTGAAAACAAAAATAACATATTGGAAACTCAAAAAGGGTAGAACCAAATTGGAAAGTCTTTTATATGAAAACAAAGAAGAAAAAATTGAAACTTCAGAAAATGGAAATACGTTGTTCATAACACTGGATGGCGCCTTGAGCGTATCAACTTGTTTGGCAGGTGCCCTGCACAAAAGAGTAGTTAAAAAAGTGTTCGGAGCAAACTTTAGAAACAAAAGGGGGAAAACGATTACAAGTTATCCAGGTTATACTACTCAAATTATCATACAACAACAGCTAAACTTACCATGAAGTGTCCACTGTAACCATGTAAAATGACAAAAATAATACTGAAAAAGAAGAAGTAAAAAAAAAACAGTAATAGATCACCTGCGTGGATCCTGCTTCATCCGAGTGGGGGTGGGATGATCTCACTGGTACCCTTGTCATCCACATGGGTCCCAAGCTCTTGGGCGACGATTTTCTTGATAGATAGATGAATATCGGCCTCTGACGGCACGATAGGCTCAACCGGTGAAACTGGACGGGGCGGAGATGGTAGCTTCAATTTCTTACACCTCTGGTAAGCCAAAGTGTTCACAAGATTAGCACCACATATTTTGATAGAAGATTGTGTGGTCGCCTCGACTTGCTTGTCTGTCATATCTTGCAGGCTAAGCATGCCATCCCCTGAATCGATCGCCTGACGCCGTGTGACAAGTCGCTGTCAGCATAATCGGGACTTGATAACAGGTTCATCGGCGCACGGACAGGCATGCCATCATCATTTGTTGCTCCATTGTCCAGCGCTTCAGCATTGGCTACGCGTGTGCGAGGGGCGTCTACATGCGCTGCCCGAAGCTACATCCGTTGCCCCACTGCCTGAAGAACTATACAGACCTACTTTACCATGAAAAACAACTCGATAATCTGCACCATCATCATCTGAGTCCTCATCGTCGCCACGCTGGCTCTGATCGTCGGTATCTGACTCATCAACGACTTGTTTGGCAGGGCTTTCTATTCGACGTGGAAGATCTATTGGACATGGTTTGCTATTTACTAAATCAACGGCCATAAGTTACTGGGTTTTGTGGGATTTTCTAGTCTATTTATTTCTCTTTTTCTGGTTAACCCGTTAAATACTTTTTATATATGATAGATAGATGTGACAAATGGGGAGTATTTGATGGTTTTCCCCTGTTGATCTGAATTTCAAACGTGCAAGGAAGTTGGAGTTGGGTAAGATTGACCGAATTCATGAATCAGAGACTGACCAATCAAAATGGTCTTACGCTCCGGACGATCAGCGAAAAACCACCCACTTGAAGTACCCAAGTCTGAACAAGTTGGTCACCGCATACAAGTCGTTGCAAAGATTGACTTTTAAATGCAGAGATTGACTTTGCATTTGAAAGTTTGTATCTTTGCACCACCTATCAATATACAACGTCGAAAAACTTTTCTTTACCAGTAGCGTCAACATCTGCGACCTTGAGCTGGGCCTTTTTCTTCAGGAAAAGTTGTGTACCACATGCATGGGCGACAAAGCCGACAAGTAAGCAAGAGTGATGTGCACACTAGCTAAGCACTTTGTACCCATCAAGTCAATTAATCTTGTCGCGCAAACTAGCATCTGGTTCTTCTGCCGGCCCAGCAAAAGAGATGCTACTAATTAAACACACTTTCTGAATCAGCAAGTGAGTATAGTTCAAGTGGCAATTATGGGGTAGGGTTTGATGTTCTCTTTATTCTTTCGGTTAGAGAGAGAAAGGGTTTGACAACCTGGGAAGTTAGACTGATGCTTGAAAACTCAGTGGAATTACGTCTGCTCTTCCATGCATCCATTACATAAAAACGAATGTAGCTAGTGCTGACCTAAACAAAAGGAAAGATGAAACGTCCATATTAGTGAGATGCTTCGGTACACACACTGTGCTCTAGGATCTTGATCTCCTAGCTAGAGGGCAGGTAGGAGTATATTAATTTGATATGTAGTGATTTGAACGCTCTTATATTTCTTGACAGAGGGAGTACTTCCAACGCCACCAGCTAATTCATTGGAGTACTGGCTAGCTGCTCTTCCGAATTTTCTCTTTGCTCTTTTGACTTTGTGCAGAGGAGCTTATTCGGGGGCACGAACCCAACCCAGGTCCTGTCCGTTGTCCAACAGTATAAAACATACCCGGGGTAAAAAAAAATTGAAGGTTGGAAATGTATCTTCAACAACTCGAGCACTCCTGAGCAAGTTGAAGGACGGCAGAGATCTCTTGGAGTCCGGATCGGACGGCCCTGACCGAGCGAGCAGGGAGAGCGCAGCGCCTCTCAGAGGCGGCCGAGGATCTGCACTCTGCAAAGAAGAGTTGTATGCAGCTCTGGTCAGACAAATCTCGAATGTTCCTCCATTCTTCTCTCTGCGAGGCACGTACGTACTCCCACTGTACTGTACGTGCAAGTTTTGTCAACGAAACCAGCCCACTTGGAGGGACGCCCAGGTCCCGGGCAAGTCGGTCACCAACGCACATGCGCACAGGATCGAGACGCGATCTTCTTCAGTCAAGTCATTTTCCGACGTTCAAACTAGACCCCGATTAGAATTATGTTTTCCTAGAGTCCCACGGGCCCCTCAAACAGTGTCTACGATGCACGCGTCAGCCAGTCATTCATTCAGAATCATCAACGCTGAAGCTTGATTACATGACGCCCATCCATGTGGATTTGCCACGCAACTTCAGCGTCCATCCGTGGCCTAATCCATGGTCATCAGTCAGCTACAGATTCAGGTCAGTCAGGGAGGGAGGGACGGACGGACGGACAGTGAGTACCGTACTAGACTCCGACTTGAGAGGCAGAGAATTTGCTTACGGGATGCGAAATCCACAAAGATCTTCCGTGATGTTAATTGGCGGCGGCACGCATGCTGATCGCAAGTAAACTCTACGGAAATTTCCGCACGGAGTCTTGTGGCCAGGAGAATGCATGCATGCCGTCTACTCCTACAACTGAATTATAATTAAATCCAGAATGTTGGGCGAAGAAATCGACGTCCGGGCTGGCGGCGTTTCCCTCTAATTCGGTTCTTTCGTTTTCACTAATAAATTTTCGCGGCATTGGACTGTTGCATAGTACACTGCACCACTGACGGGTCACCGGTCAACTTCGCCTGATTCTTTTTCTTTTTTTGCGGCAAAACTTGGCCTGATTCACTTCCACGGAGGCTCTACCAGTCGATCAGATTAATTACTACTAACTTTCATCTAATAAGTTTCAAGATCTTGAGCGCATTGAGCGATATATCGCAGCATGCATAGGATCGACTACAGCATACATATGTCTTCTCCAAGTTGACTTTGCATTTTAAAAGTCCGAATCTTCGAGTGTATTTTCTACGAGTCCGAATCTTCGACTACAGCACCAATATAATATACATACATACATGGCACCATCTTCGAGTGTATTTTCTACGTACTTGTAGCGTCGCCGTCCATGACGCTTGAGCTGGGGCGTTAGGAAAAGATCTGCACTTTTTTCTCCAAAAGGTCGACACATGCTGCATGATAGGCAGGCGCACTTTGAACCTTGCACATCCCTTTCATGCAACCGGTGGACTTTGTGAAGAGGCGAGTAGTTGGCCAGGATCAAAATTAGAAATTCTAGGACGAAGTTTGACATCCGTGTGTTTGTTTTATATATATTTTTTCTGCGGGTGACATTCTTGTAGTGTGTAGTCGTGTAGATGCTGGAATACGCCGGGAAATTTCGCATGTCGTACTTCGATCGGGTATGGAATGCGTACAGCTTAACAACTGACGTGAAGCAAGCTCGCTAGTGACCTAAAATTCTCATATTTGGGGTAATCTATATATCTTGTCTCCCAGAGGGTAGGTTTTTCTCGATGAAGTCCTAGAGGTAGGTACTTTCATGGTATATTGTACTGTTAATTATCCAACAAGACGGGCCAATTAACAGAACTACCTGCTACCATCCAAATCCGGGGCTTGACAAAGCAAACCGTATACGTATAAAGTACTCCAGAAGATTCTGTCTGTATAGCTGCTCTTAAAATTTGACCCTGAGCAACTCGACAAACGTCTTCAACGGGGCGGGGCAGGAATGCACCCCAGCAAAGTCGTGGCCATGGTCGGTGCTTGCCCCACGTCCCGTGTACACACTACGTAAATGTACACCGCGGTCATCCCATCTTTTGTAAACAATGCTTGTGGTACATATTTTCAACAGCGAAGAACATGATTCCTCTTTGAACCTGGTAAAAAATTCATGCACGGGAGGAGCAGAGTCAATCGACCCGCAGACACTAGCTAGCTAGATCAAAGGAGAGGGATTAAAAGAAGACGAGAGCTCCGAGCTTTTCACCATGGGTTTGCTTTCTACTCCTCGCCGACCTCCATTTGCATTCTCTGGACCGGTTCCTGCGCTGCCACGTAGCTGTCGAACGTACACGTACGTGGCCCACCTCCCGCATACAAGTCAAAGTCAAGAGTCGAGTGGTTTTCTTTTGAAGAGCAACGTCGCCGTACGCCACCGCAAAACCAAAACCAAATCCATCGATCGCGCGAGGTTCCACTTCCATCGCCGGTACCATCCACGTCGCCTATAAAGCGACCGCGGCCGGCGCCGCTAGAGGGTACTGATCGTTCACGCATCGCAAAGCTTCTTCTTCCCAAGTTGCAACTTGCAAGGCCATGGTGCGCGCGCTCTCGCCTTCTTCCCTCGTCGGCCCGGCCTCGTTCTTCTACGCTCTGCTGCTGCTCGTAGTGTCCGCGCTCGTCGGGCCGCTGCAGGTGGCGACAGCGCAGAGCATGGCGGCGCCGGTGCCGGTCCGCGTCGGGGTGATCCTGGACTGGGCGACCAAGGCGTCGTCGGCGGTGTCGCTGAGGCGGCGGACCGGCATTCAGATGGCGGTGGAGGACTACTACGCGGCGCACCCGGGCTCGGCCACCAGGGTGGAGCTCCACTTCGGGGACTCCAAAGGGGACGTCGTCGGCGCAGCTTCCGCCGGTAAGCTCCCTAGTGGCTTCTCTTATTTTCGTCTTTCGCTTCATGAATCTATGCAAGCTCGTACGCTAGCTACAGTCTACGATAACACTTGCAAACGCAAGCTTGCCGTCTCGACATTAGCTCTCTAGCTTGGCCTTTTTTAGTCCCTCACCGACGGCTGCTGCGCCACCGTGCAGTTCGAGCAGTCTCGTCCGTGGGACACGAACCACTAACTGTTCCGTGGTGCGAACCGCGCAGTTCGCGGCGCCGGCCGAGCTCTCATGGCTGCGCGGCGCACCCTGCCGGGCTTGGCCACCAGGCACCGCCGGACTCCGCCAGAGACGTCCCCGGCTTCGCGCGCTTCCGCTGCTAGCTAGTTAGTTAACCTCTCTCTCGCTCACCGCGTACGCTACCATCAGAGTTCATTACGCCAGCTGCTTTCTCTAATTAACCTCTTGATTCCGCATGCTCGTCTGGAAATTAGCACCATCTCTTTTGTCTTGCCCTACCCACTGGGGGCTGAAGACTGTGCAGCTCCCGCCGTCTGTGGTACACGAGCCACTAGCTAGCTGTTCTGTGGTGCCGCCGGATGCGGCGCCTCTCACGGCCGGCTGCCGGTCCGCCAGCCAGCCTAGAATTGTCGTCTTGCATGGACATCCATCGTGGCCGGCCCTGTCGCCATTTTGTCCAGCTCCTCGATCACGATCGTCAACACAAGGACGACGACGAGGACGCACGGGGATCCAAATTAACAACTTCCACATCTCCAACGAACTGCGTTGGAACCCCAACTAATCCATCCCACATGGCATAAACCGCCGTTTTTAACCGTGACCGGTGGACTCAAAGTGCAGATATTCGCTACTTCTGTCAGGCTTGGGTTCGTGCGTGCCTGTCAGCCCGTGCTATTAAGCTTAAAAATTCTTGGCTGCTCAGGGCCGATCATTGGGCACTTGGACTGGTGTGGTCTGATTAGTCTACGCGCGCGGTCTGCTTCTTCACCGCGTACGTACGTACGCATGCACGTGCTAGCGCGCGAGTCGGTCAAGCTTCATGGCTCATGTGGTTGTAGCTAGATTGGTTGGGGACGACAGTCGACGACAAGGGCATAGATAGATGCCACAAATCTTTATATCCGTTCTGCAACGCATCGCAACCACTCCCCTAAATGCATGGGATCCAAGTTTCAACCGGTGTGACGGGCACCATGTGGACGTACGTGCATCATCCATGTCGGGTCAGCAACGTTGAACGGCCAGTCCAAAATTAGCACTCTTGAAAATTCTTACTATACGCTATAGTACTTTGGCCTCATGCTCTCGTCATCGTCTCAGTCCAGGGGCGAGCCGGGCGGGACGAGCAGGGGCCTCCCCCCCCCCCCCCCCCCCAACGATAGACAGTTTTAGACAATTTAGTAGGAGCATGAGTAATTATCAATGAGATTAGACCAATATACGTACTCGGCCCCCCCTATACTCGAATCTTGGCTCCGCCACTGATGTAGTCCAAGCTAGCACTAGTAGCTAGCATGTGTGTCGTCTGCTCTGGTCTGGGAGACGACTCGCTTTCAACTTCCTTATCAAAGTCTCGGGCAGAAAGATGGCCGCTAGCTTGTTAATTTGGCCGACGAAAGTGACTCGACAGCTTCTAATAGATCTTTCACGACAGGAAAATCGAATGTTCATTAATTTACGAACCATCCCTACATGTTCTCTGGTGCAACCCCAGTCATCTTTGGTACATGAACCACTGTAGATGGCTTGTTAATTTGGTCGATGATATTGACTGCTCAGCTTCTATAGATCTTCCATCGCAACAGAATCGTCGGGTGTTCGTTAATTCACACTTATAGGATGTTTACTTTTGCTCCCACGAAAAAGAAAGAATGTTTACTTTGTTCCCTCAAACAAAACAATGTTTAGTATTGTTTAAAAATAATAATGTTTCCTTTGTTGAGAGAAACTAACTAAATCATTTTTCTCGCCTTTTGTTTACAAAACTTAACATCATTTTTCTCTCCTATATAGTTTGGGCTCCTTAAAAGTTTCTAATGGTTCAGATTTTATAGGGCCGAAAGAGTACCATGGGCCTAAAAATCCTCTTCTTTGTTGTTGTTGCAGCGCTGGACCTGATCAAGAACGCGCAGGTGCAGGCCATCATCGGGCCCAAGACATCAGCGGAGGCGGAGTTCGTCGCCCAACTCGGCAGCCGCGCCCACGTCCCCGTGCTCTCCTACTCCGCCACCTCCCCGTCCCTCTCCCCGGCGCAGACGCCCTACTTCGTGCGCACCGCCGCCAAAGACTCCTTGCAGGCCACCCCCGTCGCCGCTATCCTAGCACACTTTGGGTGGCGCGCGGCCGTCGTCCTGCACGAGGACTCGCCCTACGGCACCGGCATCCTCCCGGCGCTCGCCGACGCGCTCCAGAGCGTCGACAGCGCGGCCATCGTGGAACGCGTGGCCGTGCCGAGCGGCGCGCACGACGACGCCCTCGACGCGCTGCTCTACCGCCTCAAGGCGATGCCGACGCGCGTGTTCGTCGTGCACGCCAATTTCCGCCTGGCGACGCGGCTCTTCCGGCGAGCGGAGGAGGCCGGGATGATGTCCGATGGCTACGCCTGGGTCGTCACAGATGGCGTCGGTGGCTTGGTGGACAGGATCAGCCCCGAGGACATCGACGCCATGCAAGGCGTCGTCAGCCTCCGGCCCCACGTCGAGCTCACGAGCCAGGTGAAGAACTTCTCGGCGCGGTTCAGGGCGAGGTTCCGGCGGGACAACCCGGCCTCCGACGACGACGTGATCAATGATCCGACCGTGACGAGGCTCTGGTCATACGACACGGCGTGGGCGATCGCCACGGCAGCCGAGGCGGCCAGTGTCCCCGGCCGGGCATTTCAGACGCCGCAGCGTAGCAGGGCCCTTACAGACCTGGACCGGCTCGGCGTGTCGGCCACCGGGGCAGCGCTTCTCAGAGCGGTGCTCAACACAACGTTCGACGGGATGGCCGGCAGGTTCAAGCTTGTGGACGGGCAGCTGCAGGTGGCGGCATACGAGGTCGTGAACATCATCGGGAACGGCGCGAGGACGGTGGGGTTTTGGACGCCGGAGTCCGGCATCTTGCGAGACCTGAATGTTGACCGCGCCAAGGTTGAGCGAAAGCTGAAACCCATTCTCTGGCCGGGCGAGGCGCTGTCCCAGCCGAGAGGCTGGACGGAATCGCCGAACGGACGGGTGCTCAATGTCGCCGTACCGATGAAGAACGGGTTCAAGCAGTTCGTGGACGTCGTCGGGGAGAAGAACTCGACGACGCCGAAGGTCACTGGGTATTGCATCGACGTGTTCGAAGCGGTGATGAAGAACCTGCCGTACCCGGTGAACTACCAGTACGTGCCGTTCCCCGACAGCCCGGACTCCTACGAGATGCTGGTGGACCAGGTGAGCGGCGGGGAGGCAGACATTGCGGTGGGGGACGTGACGATCACGGCGAGCAGGATGCACGAGGCGGACTTCACCATGCCGTTCACGGAGTCCGGGTGGGCGATGGTGGTGGCGACGCGGCCGGACACGAGCGCCAGCATGTGGATCTTCCTGCAGCCGCTCACCACCAGCCTCTGGCTCACCAGCCTCGCCTTCTTCTGCTTCACCGGCTTCGTGGTGTGGGTCATCGAGCACCGCGTCAACCCGGAGTTCCGCGGCACGCCGTCGCAGCAGTTCGGCCTCATCTTCTACTTCGCCTTCTCAACGCTCGTCTTCGCACACAGTAAGCTACTCCCTCCGTCCCATAAGCTACCCGGAGTACTTACTAACCATCTCATCATCTCAATTCTGCAGAGTTCTTGAAGAATATCAATCACCAAATTAATCAATCTTGATGTTTTAATTTTCAGAGGAGAAGCTGGAGAGCAACCTGTCGAGATTTGTGGTGATCATATGGGTGTTCGTGGTGCTGATCCTGACGTCGAGCTACACGGCGAGCCTGACGTCGATGCTGACGGTCCAGCAGCTCCGGCCAACCGTGACCGACGTGAAGGAGCTGCAGAGGCGCGGCCAGTTCATCGGGTACCAGGAGGGGAGCTTCATCGAGCCCTTACTCACGAAGATGGGCTTCGACGAGAGGAAGATGAAGAAGTACAGCACGTTGGAGCAGTACGCCGACGCGCTGTCCAAGGGCTCGGCGAACGGCGGCGTGGACGCGGTGTTCGACGAGATCCCGTACCTGAAGCTGTTCCTGTCGCAGCACTGCGACGGGTACATGCAGGTGGGGCCCGTGTACAAGACGGACGGCTTCGGGTTCGTGTTCCCGAGGGGGTCGCCCATGGTGGGGGACGTGTCGCGGGAGATCCTGAGGCTGGCGGAGGGCGACCAGATGGCGCGCATCGAGAAGGCGTGGTTCGGCGAGCCCGGCACGTGCCGGGACGCGCTGGGCGGCATCGGCGGCGGCGGCGGCTCGTCGAACCTCAGCTTCCGGAGCTTCGGCGGGCTGTTCCTCATCACCGGCGTCGTCTCCAGCCTCATGCTGCTGCTTTACGTCGCCATCTTCATGTACCGCGAGCGCGACGAGCTCCGGGAGGCGGAGGCGGCGGCGAAGGCCGAGGCCGGCTCCGGGAGCGTGCCCGTGCGGAAGCTGCGCGTATTGCTGCAGCACTACGACAAGAGGGACCTCAAGTCCCCGACCTTCAGGACGTGGAACGACGACTCCGTCAGGAACGGCAGTGACTACGCGAGCAGGACGCCGAGATGGAGCGGCGGCGACGCGGGCCTGACGCCGAGGGCCGGTGGGGAAGAACACGGCATGGGAGGGGCGAGCCCGCTGAGCGTGGACGTCAGCTCGGAGATGAATGCTGGCTCTTCGCCGGAGGGGACGCCGGCGTCGGAGATCAGTGAGTCATTCGAGCAGAGGATAGACGGGGCAGCAGCCTCCGTGGAAATGGCAAGGTCAAATGCCTCTCAACTGCAGTAAGAGTAGAAGCATTTCCATGAGGAATGCCAGTATAGGAGTCCTAGTCTTGTGGCACTAATTGTACTTTGGCCAGAAAATCGTTTTGTATTCTTCTTCTAGTGAACATTAGGGAATTCAAAGGAAAGAAGTTCTCTGATGTTATAACTGTACATAGTAAAAAGAACACAATTTGGTTGTACACATAGCTAAAAGCAAAAGGTTTGTATTACCTCCATCCTAAAATTCGTGTCTTAGATTTGTCTAGATACATAACACTAAAACATGACTACTTAGATTTGTCTAGATACATAACACTAAAACATGACTAGATATATCCGTATCTAGACAACTCTAGGAACATGACCAGATATATCTGTATCTAGAAAGACAAGAACTTTAGGACGAAGGGAGTATTTGACATCAGACAAAGGAACGTTTCGGAGGGAAAAGAGTTGTTGGATTGAACACAAAGCATAATAACTTGATCTTACATGGTGGTTTTCATCTGGTTGTATACCAGAGACAAGAAATAATACAAATCAAGTTCAAATTGTTTTCCCCCGCAAAAAAAAGGAACTAGGATACAACATAACTTATATATATGATACAACAGTACATGGTGGCGCATTGTGCTCCTGCCATGACTCGACCATGGCATGGTAAAGGCCAATAAATATTGCATCATCTTCTCTGCAGCTGAGCCATCTCTACGATTCTAGCTCCAGCTGCTCCTAAACTGTACATAGCCTACCGATCTAGAGTGTAACCCTGAGATGGCATGGTAATTGCATGGTTAGGGAGCTATCAGGGTGCAACTGATGTCGGCGGACAACCAGAAAATGGACTTTCCGGAATCAATACCTGATTGACATAGGGAAATCTCATGAATCCCCGTTTATCATCCGGGAATGATAGGGAACCTTGTTTATTTCCACGATTGTCGACTGGTCCTGGATGAGTGGTTGTTTCCATGGCTCACCATCCATTTGAACATATGCTCGATCCCACTCGCCTCCCCTCATTTCAAACTTGATAGCTGCAGCCTAAGAGAATGCAATATTTTTGGACAGAAGTTCATCGTAAGTTACTGAAGAAATGATACCCAAATAGATCAATCCTGTGACAGGAAAATCAATGCAAAATTAGGGCACGTACCTGAGCAATGTGCTTTGCTTTGATAAGCTCAGCCATAACGAATGAAGCATGCCAACCTTCTTTCAGACCAAATATTTCAATCAAACCGTCGTCTGAATGAGCTTCAACAAAACCTTTCTGGAATGAGGGGGGAAAAGACACATCATTTGCATAGAACAAACAGAGCCCATTTGTGTAACCCCACCCAATGCTGAACTCTAGCTAGTAGCTACCACTTGTTCTAAAAGCATACGTCAGCGATGACAGAACATGTAATGCTCACTTGCTGTCTATTTATCCCATTTGGCAACTTCAACGTTAGCTATAAACCCCATATCGAACTGATGATACATGCAATGCGCATGGGCAAGCTCAGCTACCAACCTTTTCAAGATAATCCGGTTTAAGATCACCCCATGGATGCTTTCCACTGGCGTAGTTGTCCAGATTTAAGACCACTATGGATCTAACACTGCAATATTAACAGATGATAATAAATGTGAGCTCAATTTCAGTGATATACAATATAAGTCTTGGTACAGCAAATTTGAAGGACAATCATCAAGAGTAACCAAGTAAGCTCGAACACTTCTCCAATAAGATGGTCACAACATGTCCGTGTACCATCTGTTCTGTGGTGATACACTTCCAAGGTTCACAACAGAGTATTACTAATACACATTGCAAATGGAGTTCCAATAAGATAGTCACAATATGATCGTCTACCATCTGTTTGGTGGTGATACACTTCCAGGGTTCACAACAGAAAACAGTATTACTAATACACATTGCAAATGGAGTTCCAAAAACATTGAAAACAGTATGCCACTGACACAACCAACCGATAATAGTTATGTAGTATATGACAAGCATCACACGATATTTTCGAATAATTATTTACTTATTACGTATTTCGGACAGGCCTGACATTGGCAATATCATACATTTTTCTATGGTTAAAGGTAAGGCCCAAGAAATGGGAAGGCCGCTGCTAAGACAGTCATCAAATATATTATTATTATGCAAAATATAGGTTATTTAATTATTATATGCAGACAAAAATCCATTTCGTCACTGAGAAAGATACAAAATCTAGATAACTACCGAACCCACAGATGTAGTTTCTGTGCCAATTTAAATATTTTCAGACAAAAATTGTAAACGGTCTACCAGCCATCACGTGTCAGCATTTCACGTTATCTGCATAGCAATGATCACTGGGTTCGTATAAATAGGGTGAGCTACTCGATTTTCTGACATCCCAATGATCATAGATATCTAAATATCTTTTCCGACTTTGACAGAAATCTATGACTTGCCTTGAAGGCATTTGAATTTGCTCCCATTCAGAACAATTGGCCCTTTTAATGTAAAGCCGCAAAATGTTCCGAAGTCCCCTGCATCAACAAAGCATTCTGTCAGCCTTGGATAGATGATTGAGACGAATGCCCCAAACAAAGGAAAAAGAAGAATATCTTAGCACCGTTGCAATTTATTTATGAACCATAAAAAAATGGAGATAAAGAATAAAAACAGTGGGTTACTGGCATTGCATAGTACAACCTCCTTCCGGAATTAACTGTCTCTGAAATGAGTGTATCTAGACGCGTGTAGATACACTCATTTCAGCAACATAGTTCAGGACGGAGGGAGTACTTAGCAAGTTAGCATAGTGGAACTTGAATCCAAATCCTCGTATGTTAACCAAGATAGTACTATAGTCTGGACTCCTGCTATTTTTTTAGAGATTCTGAGGGTCGAATTTCATAATTACCCCCAAACCATGATTGTGTGTCTCAAGGATGGATCAAAATGAAGGAACTATTTGATACTTCAAAATTCAGACTTCATTTTAAAGTACATGAAAAGGCAGGTTATTTACCTTAGCTGAGGACTTGCTGTACAAGGGGTACAGAACCATCCCTGCGTGCAGCTATATCCAGCATAAATCAACTGCATATAACA